>NC_074693.1:22379573-22569573 GCF_029448725.1 Salvelinus fontinalis
TCACATCTAACAAGCGGGTCAGTATCTCTACACTATCCAGAGAGACTTATAGTAGAGAGAGAGAGAGAGAGAGAGAGAGAGACGAGTTGTTGGTTTTCCCACCATTGGCTGTGTCAATGAGAAATGCTCCAGGGAAATTATATGTGTAATCGAATCAATGGGAAAGTCCGCTGTACTCATTAAAAGTTATCCACGCATTTTGTCCAGATGGCCAAATTTCTCTCCAAATCAACAATTGAGAGAGTCTCCACATACACTGTCCCTCCTCTAGCATGTTAGAACAAAGAGAAAAGATGCTTCCCCGCTGAGGATGGGAATAGGGGACGCCTCTTTGCCTGCATAGGATGAAGCAACTGAATTAAAGTTTAATTCCAAAAAGTGTGTAAACACCAAGTAAGGTGAAAGTTGATTTCCATAACATGCTAATTTCATACATTTTCTTTGTCCCAAATCCTAAAATGCACAGTGGTACAGGGAGCCGTTAGTCATGCTCCACAAATTGGGAATGATGCACTGGGGTGAGCCAGGGCACTGATTGAAGGATAAGGACAGCCCAACAAGTGAATAAGCCCTCTATGTCACTTCTGCTAAAAAGTTAAACAAGTCCAACAAAGCCAACTAAAGACGAGTCAGAACTTCAGAACTTGTCACCCTTGCCTTTTTGTTTGTGCCAGGGTCTTTTCAGTGCCGGTTAAAGGTTGTCTTGACGTGATATCTCTGTAACATGCTAGTGACATCCGTGGACAGGTTCTACTCAACAGATGGAGGAGGCCAGCTGGATCATTCTCTTCATAACTATGGGGATGCACTGTGGAATAATCAAGGGCTGACTGCATGCTGCATCGTTATCTATCGAGCGCTAGGTTTTTTGTATTTGATTGTTTCATAAGTGGAGTTTGTGTAATGTCTAACGTAATCTACAGTAGTTACATACTTCTGATGTTACAGTAGCCTAACTGTGGCATGTGGGGTGTGTGACTGTGTCCCCATTAAAGATGTATGGCTGATGCTGCAGTGTTGGTGGGGAACAGGTGGTGGCAGACCCGCTGCTCTGTGGGTGGGTGGATGGATGGGAGAGGGGAATGTTAAAACACTTCCAACCAAAAGAGCCCTCAGTTGAGCAGTCCTCTCCTCTGCCGCAGAGCCAAGTTGTTTCAAAGTTGAAAGGCAACCATAATGCACTATTCCCTTTTTAGATTCCCCCTATTTTTATCAAACTAGAGGGTAACGGCCCCATCTCCAACAGTTTTATATCAAACTAAAAGGTAACGACCTCATCTCCAACAGTTTTATATCATACTACAGGGTAACGACCCCATCTCCAACAGTTTTATATCAAACTAAAAGGTAACGACCTCATCTCCAACAGTTTTATATCAAACTAGAGGGTAACGATCCCATCTCCAACAGATTTATATCATACTACAGGGTAACGACCCCATCTCCAACAGTTTTATATCAAACTAGAGGGTAACGACCCCATCTCCAACAGTTTTATATCATACTAGAGGGTAACGACCCCATCTCCAACAGTTTTATATCAAACTAGAGGGTAACGACCCCATCTCCAACAGTTTTATATCAAACTAGAGGGTAACGACCCCATCTCCAACAGTTTTATATCAAACTAGAGGGTAACGACCCCATCTCCAACAGTTTTGTATCATACTAGAGGGTAACGACCCCATCTCCAACAGTTTTATATCATACTACAGGGTAACGACCCCATCTCCAACAGTTTTATATCATACTACAGGGTAACGACCCCATCTCCAACAGTTTTATATCATACTAGAGGGTAACGACCCCATCTCCAACAGTTTTGTATCATACTACAGGGTAACGACCCCATCTCCAACAGTTTTATATCAAACTAGAGGGTAACGACCCCATCTCCAACAGTTTTATATCAAACTAGAGGGTAACGACCCCATCTCCAACAGTTTTATATCAAACTAGAGGGTAACGACCCCATCTCCAACAGTTTTATATCAAACCTAAGGGTTAACGACCCCATCTCCAACAGTTTTATATCAAACTAGAGGGTAACGACCCCATCTCCAACAGTTTTATATCAAACTAGAGGGTAACGACCGCATCTCCAACAGTTTTGTATCATACTAGAGGGTAACAACGCCATTTCCAACAGTTTTATATCATACTAGAGGGTAACGACCCCATCTCCAACAGTTTTATATCAAACTAAAGGGTAACGACCCCATCTCAAACAATTTTATATCAAACTAGAGGGTAACGACCCCATCTCCAACAGTTTTATATCAAGCTAGAGGGTAACGACCCCATCTCCAACAGTTTTATATCATACTAGAGGGTAACGACCCCATCTCCAACAGTTTTATATCAAACTAGAGGGTAACGACCCCATCTCCAACAGTTTTGTATCATACTAGAGGGTAACGACCCGATCTCCAACAGTTTTATATCATACTACAGGGTAACGACCCCATCTCCAACAGTTTTATATCATACTACAGGGTAACGACCCCATCTCCAACAGTTTTATATCATACTAGAGGGTAACGACCCCATCTCCAAAAGTTTTGTATCATACTACAGGGTAACGACCCCATCTCCAACAGTTTTATATTATACTAGAGGGTAACGACCCCATCTCCAACAGTTTTGTATCATACTACAGGGTAACGACCCCATCTCCAACAGTTTTATATCATACTAGAGGGTAACGACCCCATCTCCAACAGTTTTACATCATACTACAGGGTAACGACCCCATCTCCAACAGTTTTATATCAAACTAGAGGGTAACGACCGCATCTCCAACAGTTTTGTATCATACTAGAGGGTAACAATCCCTTTTCCAACAGTTTTATATCATACTAGAGGGTAACGACCCCATCTCCAACAGTTTTATATCAAACTAAAGGGTAACGACCCAATCTCCAACAGTTTTATATCAAACTAAACGGTAACGACCCCATCTCCAACAATTGTATATCAAACTAGAGGGTAACGACCCCATCTCCAACAGTTTTATATCAAGCTAGAGGGTAACGACCCCATCTCCAACAGTTTTATATCATACTAGAGGGTAACGACCCCATCTCCAACAGTTTTATATCAAACTAGAGGGTAACGACCCCATCTCCAACAGTTTTGTATCATACTAGAGGGTAACGACCCCATCTCCAACAGTTTTATATCCTACTACAGGGTAACGACCCCATCTCCAACAGTTTTATATCATACTACAGGGTAACGACCCCATCTCCAACAGTTTTATATCATACTAGAGGGTAATGACCCCATCTCCAACAGTTTTATATCATGCTACAGGGTAACGACCCCATCTCCAACAGTTTTATATCATACTACAGGGTAACGACCCCATCTCCAACAGTTGTATATCATACTAGAGGGTAACGACCCCATCTCCAACAGTTTTATATCATACTACAGGGTAACGACCCCATCTCCAACAGTTTTGTATCATACTACAGGGTAACGACCCCATCTCCAACAGTTTTGTATCATACTAGAGGGTAACGACCCCATCTCCAACAGTTTTATATCATACTAGAGGGTAACGACCCCATCTCCAACAGTTTTATGAGCGGCTCATGTCATAACTATGAACATCATGCCAATTATTTCGTCAACAGTGCTTCTCTGTAAGTTAGCAGAGCATCTCCCTGCTCACATTATTTCCTCCCGGTGGAATGACGAGCAAATTTGTGATGTTATGTTGGCAATCTTATCCACAAGGAGGAGCTGTGAGATTGTGGCAATTAGTTTAAGCATCGCCCTAAATTATTCCTAATGATGAGTTTTAATCGTTCTGTGCCTCACTGTGCCGTGAGTGAAATATCCAAGTCCCTGTGACTGTACTCCTAGTGTAATAAAACACGTATTAACTAGGCTTAAGACTGATACTGAGTGAATCATTGGGAAAAGGACAGCCAGCTTCTTCAGCAGGGCAGGACATTTATGTACTTCCTGTGCTCTACCAATGGTACAAATACTTTGTTACTTATGTCTGGGGGGAAATGTAGAAGATGTGTTGTTTTCACTGTCTTGCTATCTTTCTGGAAGCTGCTATGAAGACAATGTCAGGCTTACACTTTATAAACATGATTTGGAATGAGATATTGTTATCCAGGGGTTTCATGACAACATTATTGTCTCTTTGCTTGTAGTTTTTTTTGTACAGTATGATTAGCAGTCCAAGTCCGTGGTGGTTGAGGTTCTCACAAAGATGGCAGTTTACTGTGGCTTGTAAAGCGAGGTGATGGGATCCATGGGATCCATTGTGTATGTGGCAACCATACAGGAGGACGGTCTGGAGGGAGATAGTGACCCTCCCTGGCCTCTGGTGTAGAATGTAGACTAGACCCCACAGAGGACTGAGGAGGTGTGGAACTGTGTCAGGATTCTGTAACAGCATCACTGTCAAACTGGACCCTGGATCAAGGGGTCTGTTGCAGGTAGACACTGTGGAGACATCCCTGTCATTGACAGCTGAGTGGAGGGGGACTTGAGGGGATGTGATATGGGCACGGAATCTAGCCGGCGGTTCAGTTGTGGATGGCTGGTTGTGGCACCTGTCAGTTCACTCTGCCCTACCTCTCCAACTGGTCCTTCATTACTTGAAACAGCATGTCTGGGTGAGTTAGGATGGTCGTCACTCCAGCATCACAACTCACTCTCAATGAACTCAAACTATCTTCCTGGAGGACAGAAATCCGTTGAATGGCCCCATTGTCAGAAATAATCCATTGGATGGCCCCATTGTCAAAAATAATCCATTGGATGGCCCCATTGTCAGAAATAATCCATTGAATGGCCCCATTGTCAGAAATAATCCATTGCTTTAAGTCTCTAAGTAGTACATTTGTTGTGTATGCATGGGTGAGCGTATGTGAGCATGTGCATGCGTGTGTGCGTGCATTTGTGTGTGCATGTTTGTGAGCATGCATGTGTGTGCGAACTCTGCATGCATGTATGTCTGTGACTTAGTCTGCCTTATACATTGCATTCGGAGGGTATTCAGACCCCTTCCCTTTTTCCACATTTTGTTACGTTACAGCCTTATTCTAAAATGGATTAAATAAAAACATGTCCTCATCAATCTACACACAATACCCCATAATGACAAAGCGACTACAGGTTTGTACAAATTTCAGCCTGGCCAAACTGAGCAGTCAGGGGAGAAGGGCCTTGGTTAGTGAGGTGACAAAGAACCCAATGGTCACTCTGCCAGAGCTCCAGAGTTCCTTTGTGGAAATTGGAGAACCTTCCAGAAGGACAACCAACTCTGCAGCACTCCACCAATCAGGCCTTTATGATACAGTGGCCAGACAGAAGCCACTCCTCCATAAAAGGCACATGACAGCCCACTTGGAGTTTGCCAAAAAGCAACTAAAGGATTTTCTGACCATGAGAAAGAAGATTCTCTGGTCTGATGAAACCAAGATTGAACTCTTTGGCCTGAATGCCAAGCGTCACATCTGGAGGAAACCTGGCACAATCCCTACGGGGAAGCATGGTGGTGGCCCGGACTTGAACCCGATTGAACATCTCTGGAGAGACCTGAATATAGCTATGCAGCCAAGCTCCCCATCCAACCTGACAGAGCTTGAGAGGATCTGCCCTGAAGAATGGGAGAAACTCCCCAAATACAGGTGTGTTAAGCTTGTAGCGTCATACCCAAGAAGACTCAAAGCTGTAATCGCTGCCAAAGGTGCTTCAACAAAGTACTGAGTAAAGGGTCTGAATACTTAGGTAAATGTGACATTTCAGTTTTTTATATATATATATTTGCAAAAATGTATAAAACCAGTTTTTGCTTTCTCATTATGGGGTTTTGTGTGTAGATTGATGAGGGGGAAAAACTATTGGATCCATTTTGCAAAAAGGCTGTAACGTAACAAAATGTGGAAAAAGTCAAGGGGTCTGAATATTCATATGCACTGCATATGTGTAAGGGAAACCACGTATGTGCCTTAGTATGTGGTATCATTATTCCACATTTGTTTGTGCGTGATTTTACCTGAACTACCAGCACAATGTCATAGGACATGCTTGGCATTAATCATTGCTATTCCAGAGCACTGCTGTCGGTAACTGTAGATCAGCAGCAATAGAAATGTAGGGGAAGTGGAAAAAATATGAATTACCTGTAAATAGCATGAGAGAGCTGTCTTATTTAACCTGTACTGTACAGTTGAGTAGAGTACAGAGGTTTCCAGTATTCAACCTGCTTTAAGAGCAGTTAGCGGTAGTTGGCTGGGCTGTCAGTGATGGATGCCCTGCAGATGTTCCCAGGTATATCTCATTATGCTGTGTACAGGTCAGAGAGGACACCACCCCTGAAAGACTTCTATTAACACAGAATCCAGTGTTCAGCAGGAAAGTGAACTCTTGCTGGATTCGAAAAGGCTCCTTCTGTCCGTCCCAAATGGCACCCTATTCCCTAAAGAGTGCACTCCCTTTGACCTGGACCTATATGTGCCATTTGGGATGCAGTCCTCATCTTCCAGTATGCTGCAAAGTAGGCCAATGATTGCATATCAAAGCCTTTTGGAATTTTATTCTGTTGGAATATTGATTTGCAGGTAGTTCAAGTCAAAGTGTTCTTAAGATGCAGTATACCTATACACATTACAACTCTCCCATTCCTTCAGACTGACTATAGTAACCCTAACCCTAACCCTTCAGATACAGTGTACCTACACACAGTACATAAACAACTATCCCAATCCTTCAGACTGAGTGTAGTAGGAAATGAAATTCAACCATTTGAAGTTAGGGATTCTCAATTGTAGCCTGGAGAATTAGGCTGGTCTCATAGGACAGATGTAACATAGTAAATGTAAATCCGGGACACTCAAATTAGTATGATACAGTATGTGACTCGTTTCAGGAAACTAGGCGTATGTTGCACATCACTACTTCACAGGAGAGGCATTTGAACATAAACATTTTTTTTTAATCAAAATGCATTTTTTGGAAGAAATGCCTTCTGTAAAATGTGAACTTTCATGTGCCAAACTTGTATGCCATCTGTAAATACGAATAAAATTGTTAAATTACGAGCATAGTTGGTTTAGCCACGGAAAAAGACAGGAACCTTCCCGCTAGCCATGATTGGCTGAGATAATGTGTGGGCTGGACATGCCGAGAGATGAGTTCGGATTAGTCTGCCATGTAGCAGGCTTCTCTCTATAACATGACCTGGTCAGTATGTGTAGGTAATCCTCTCTAACGCAGCTTTTTTTAGCTAAGGAGATGGATACAATTCTGGCGTTTGATTGCAAATATGCAGAGGGAGTCAAAAAGAGAACAGCCAGAAGGCTGTTGTGTAAAACACCTGTCTTCAGATTACATCTTCAAACTAAGGGAAACCATGGCATCCGTGACAGAGGCAAAAGAGTTCATCCATGTATACGGGTAATAGAGTCTAGTTAGCTACATTTTCAGATATTATACGTTAATAATTTTGTCAGAAAGTCATTTTCATTTCAAGTTAAAGCATACTTAGCTAGCTAGCTAACGTTAGCTGGCTGGCTCACTAGCTAACGTTACGTGTATGATCTGTGTGTCATGTTCCTGACCTGTTTTCCCTTGTTTTTGTATTTATTTAGTATGGTCAGGGCGTGAGTTGGGTGGGTTGTCGATGTGTGATTTTTATGTTGGGATTTTGTGTGTTCGGCCTGGTATGATTCTCAATCAGAGGCAGCTGTCAATCGTTGTCCCTAATTGAGAATCATACTTAGGCAGCCGGGGTTTCACGTGTGTTTTGTGGGTGTTTGTTCTTGTGTCAGTGTTTCGCCACACAGGACTGTCACGGTAGTTATTTTGTTATTTTGTATCGCATATTGTTTTGTTATATTAAATCACTATGGAAACTAACCACTCTGCGTATTGGTCCGATCCTTCTAGCCTCTCCTCGTCCGAGGAGGAGGAAGAAAATGACTATCGTTACACTGTGTAGTAATATTATTTGTATCTCAGAGACATTTGCATTGCTAGTTATAGCCTAATGTTAGATAGCTAGCTAACACTGAACCTGGTTGGTTAGCTACCCGCAGATTCATGCAGGGTAGTAACGTTATGAGTTGGGATTATGGTTCATTGTTTACCGAGCTAGCTAGCTAACAAAAGACTCCACTATTCAAGTAACCATTTCACTATAATGTTTACACCTTCTGTATCCTGTGCATGTGACAAATAAACTTAGATTTTATTTGAGATAGTATATGTTTACCAGAGACGGTAATGTGAAGAACAATATGACCAGCACCAAAGTCAAATTAGGATATAACGTTAGGCCAAGTTCTAAAATTATGTGGTAGAATTCCCTGCTTTTAATTAGTCACACTCACAACCACAAGCTATAATCTGTAATTCGCTTGCCATTAACTTGTAAATAATGATCTTTTTTGTGAGTTTATTTTCCTGTAATAATGAATACAAATATGCTAAAGTGAAGACATTGTCAGCTATATGATATGCTCATTAGCTGAACTGGCTAACCAGCTAACTTAACATTAGCTAGCTCAGTAACAAGCTAGAAACAAACCAACATATTGTTGAGAAAGTTGCTTTTAGTTGCCTGGTTTGCTGACATGTACTAAATTCCTTTTTACACAGGTGGATTTACTGGTGTTAAAATACACCAGTTATGCTATTTTTGGACCACCAGGCTGCTGATGTCATGTAGCCTGTAGTTTTTGTGTTTATCCTTTTTCATAGCGACAAGTTTGATGTTGGACAGCAATAGAATGTTCATGATGTAAATGCGCTTTTAGTATTGAAATCTTTGGTTGTTTAAAGAAACATATTTTGGTTGTTTTGAAAAACATCCCCCCCAGCATGATGCTGCCACCACCATGCTTCACCATAGGGATGGTGCCAGGTTTCCTCCAGATGTGATGCTTGGCTTTCAGGCCAAATAGTTCAATCTTGGTTTCATCAGACCACAGAATCTTATTTCTCATGGTCGGAGAGTCTTTAGGTACCTTTTGGCAAACTTCAAGCGGGCTGTCATGAGGCTTTTACTGAGGAGTGGCTTCCTTCTGGCCACTGTACCATAAAGGCCTGATTGGTGGAGTGCTGCAGAGATGGTTGTTCTTCTGGAAGGTTCTCCCATTTCCACAGAGGAACTTTGGAGCTCTGTCAGAGGGACCATCGGATCACCTCCCCGATTGCTCAGTTTGGCCGAGCGGCCAGCTCTAGGAAGAGTCTTGATGATTCCAAACTTTTTCCATTGACAATTTCCATGTGGCATAGACCTTTCTTCAGGTCTATGCCTTGACAGAATTCTTTATTATAATTTATTTTTTAAATTATACCCTTTTTTCCCCCCAATTTCGTGGTATTCACTTGGTAGTAGTTATGATCTTGTCCCATTGCTGCAACTCCCGTACGGAGCAGAGGCGAAAGTCGAGAGCCCTGCGTCCTCTGAAACACAACCCAGCCAAGCCGCACTGCTTCTTGACACAATGCCTGCTTAACCCAGAAGCCAGAGGAAACACCGTACACCTGGCGACCGTGTTAGCGTGTATTGCGCCCAGCCCACCACAGGAGTCGCTTGTGTGCGATGGGACAAGAACATCCCTGCCGGCCAAACCCTCCCTTAAAACATTTTAGGGATAGGGGGCAGCATTTTCACTTTGGATGAATTGTGTGCCCATAGTGAACTGCCTCCTACTCTGTCCCAGATGCTAATATATGCATATTATTATTACTATTGGATAGAAAACTCAGAAGTTTCTAAAACTGTTTGAATTATGTCTGTGAGTATAACAGCACTCATATGGCAGGCAAACATCCAAACAGGAAGTGGAAATTCTGGGGCTGGTTGATGTTAAACTCATCGTGTATTCACATCCCAGTAAGATATGGATCTGTTCGCACTTCCTACGCATTCCACTAGATGTCAACAGTCAGTAGAACGTGGAATGAAGCCTCTAGTGTGATGTGGGGCCGGATGGCAGCTATTTGAGTCAGTGGTCTGGCAGAATGCTAGTTCCTGGTCATGCGCGCTAGTCATGATATTGCCATGTGTTCCATTACTCTGTAGACAAAAACGAATGCTCCGGTTGGAACATTATTGGATATATATGATAACAACATCCTGAAGGTTGATTCTCTACTTAATTTGACCACTTTATTCGACCTGGAATATAACTTTTTGAAGTTTTCGTCTGAGTTCGCCTGGACCGGCGCCAGCGTTTGGACATGTGAACTAAACGTGCTAGCAAAAGTAGCTAATTGGACAATAGTAATGGACATTATCGAAAAAAACAACAATTTATTGTGGAACTAGGATTCCTGGCACTGCATTCTGATGAAAGATCATCAAAGGTAAGGGAATATTTATGATGTAATTTCGTATTTCTGTTGACTCCAACATGGCAGAGAAATGTTGTTTCTATCTGAGCGCCGTCTCAGATTATTGCATGGTATGCTTTTTCCTAAAGTTTTTTAAAAATCTGACAGAGCGGTTGCATTAAGAACACGTGTATCTTTAATCATATGTAAAACATGTATCTTTCATCAAAGTTTATGATGAGTATTTCTGTTATTTGACGTGGCTCTTTGTAATTACTCCGGATATTTTGGGGGAATTTCTGAACATGGCGCCAATGTAAACCGAGATTTGTGGATATAGATATGCACATTATCGAACAAAACATAAATGTATTGTGTAACATGATGTCCTATGAGTGTCATCTGATGAAGATTATCAAAGGTTAGTGATTCATTTTATCTCTATTTCTGATTTTGTGACTCTATTTTGGGCTGGGAAAAATGGCTGTGTGTTTTTTGGATTTGGTGGTGATCTAACATAAATATATGTTGTGTTTTCGCTGTAAAACATTTTAAAAATCGGACACGATGGGTATATTAACAAGATGTTTATCTTTCATTTCCTGTATTGGACTTGTTAATGTGTGAAAGTTACATATTTCCCCAAAATATTTTTGAATTTCGTGCTCTGCCTTTTCAGTGGAATGTTGTGGGTGTTCCGCTAGCGGAACCCCTGGGCTAGAAAGGTTAACCTGGACGACGCTGGGCTAATTGTGCGCCACCCCATGGGTCTCCCGGTCGCGACAGAGCCTGGACTCGAACCAGGATCTCTAGACCACTGTGCCACTCGGGAGGCCACATTGACACAACTCTGTCTCAGAGCTCTAAGGACAATTCAACTGACCTCATTGCTCGGTTTTTGCTCTGATTATGGGGTAATTATAATCAGGCTGTAAAGTAACAAATGTGGAAAAGTCAAGGGGTCTGAAAAGTTTCCAAAGGCACTGTATATTCAGAACCACATTCCTGTAAAGCTTAGAGAGGATCTCATGTTAAATACTGTTGAAGTAATATGTCTACAGGTTCATCTGCCTCACCTAAAGCCCATTCTTGTGGGAAGCTGCTATAGACCACCAAGTGCTAACAGTCAGTATCTGAATAATATGTGTGACATGCTTGATAATGTATGTGATATCATCAGAGGTATATTTTCTGGGTGATTTCAATTTTGACTGGCTTTCATCAAGCTGCCCACTCAAGAAAAAGCTTCAAACTGTAACCAGTGCCTGAAAACTGGTTCAAGTTATCAGTCAACCTACCAGAGTAGTTACAAACAGCACAGGAATTGTAACGGAATTCCTCCTCCTCTTCATACGAAAAGGAGGAGTGGTGATTCGACCAAGACGCAGCGTTGTAACTTGACATTATATTTATTAAACAAGACGAAAGAACACGAAACGAAATACACTTGAATAATTAACAAAATAACAAAACGGTGTAGACAGACCTGGACATGGAACTTACATAAAACACGAAGAACTCACGAACAGGAACAGACTACATAAACCGAAACAGTCACGTGTGGCGGACAAACACTGACACAGGAGACAACCACCCACAACAAACAGTGTGAAAACACCTACCTTAATATGACTCTCAATCAGAGGAAACGAAAACCACCTGCCTCTAATTGAGAGCCATATCAGGTCACCCATTAAACCAACATAGGAACAGAAAACATAGACTGCCCACCCAAACTCACGTCCTGACCAACTAACACATACAAAAACTAACAGAAAACAGGTCAGGAACGTGACAGGAATGAAATCATCAATACGTTTTGATCACATCTTTACTAATGCTGCAAAAAGTTGATTTAAAGCAGTATCCAGATCCATCAGCGGTAGTGATCACAATAATGTAGCCATATCTAGGAAAACCAAAGTTCCAAAGGCTGGGCCTAATATACTGTTTAAAAAGTCATACAATATGTTTTGTAGTGATTCCAATGTCGATGATGAAAATAATATTTGCTAGTCTGTGGTGTGAAATGAGGAGCAACCAGACTACACTTGACACATTTATGAAATTGCTTATTCCAGTTGCTAATAAGCATGCACCCATTAATAAAATGACAAAACAATTGATTGATTGATAAGGAATTGACATTTTGGGCAGAAAGGCAAACTCAGCTCCATCATTCATTGAATAAGATAGCTCATTCATCACAAAATCCACTGATATTGTCAACTATTTTAGTAATTTTTTTCATTGGCAAAATTAGCAAAAAATGCCGACTCTACACATCCAAGTACAACTGACCAAATTCTGAAAGACAATTATTGTTGTCTATCATCAATGACAAGCCACTGGGGTCTGACAACTTGGATTGAAAATTACTGAGGATAATAGCGGATGATATTGCCACTCCTATTTGCCATATCTTCAATCTAAACCTACTAGAAAGTGTGTGCCCTCAGGCCTGGAGGGAAACAAAAGTAATTCAGCTACCCAAGAATAGTAAAGCCCCATTTACTGTCAAATATCCGACCAATCAGCCTTTTACCAACCCTTAATAAACTTTTGGGGGAAAAATGTGTTTGACCAGATTCAATGCTATTTTACAGTAAACATATTGACAACAGACGTTCAGCACGCTTATAAGGAAGGACATTCAACAAGCACAGCACTTACACAAATTATGATTGGCTGAGAGAAATTGATGATAAAAGATTGTGGAGGCTGTTTTGTTAGACTTCAGTGCGGCTTTTGACATTATCGATCACAGTTTGCTGTTGGAAAAAATGTATGTGTTATGGCTTTACACCCCTTGCTATATTGTGGATAAAGAGTTACCTGTCTAACTGAACACAGATGGTGTTCTTTAATGGAAGCCTCCAACATAATCCAGGTAGAATCAGTAATTCCCCAGGGCTGCTGTCTAAGCCCCTAACTTTTTTCAATCTTTACTAACAACATGCCACTGGCTTTGAGTAAAGTCAGAGTGTCTATGTATGTGTGTGTCTATAAATACAGCTGACTCAACACTCTATACATCAGTTACACGTCAGCTACAGCGACTGAAATGACTGCAACACTTAACAAAGAGCTGCAGTTAGTTTCAGAATGGGTGGCAAGGAATAAGTTATTCTTAAATATTTAAAAAACTGAAAGCATTGTATTTTGGACAAATCATTCTCTAAACCCTAAATCTCAACTAAATATTGTAATGAATAATGTGGATACTGAGGAAGTTGAGGTGACTAAACTGCTTGGAGTAACCCTGGATTGTAAACTCTCATGGTCAAAACATGTTATTACAACAGCAGCTAAAATGGGGAGAGGAAAAGTCTGTCCATAATAAAGCACTCCTCTGCCTTCTTAACAACACTATCAACAAGGCAGGTCCCACATGCCCTAGTTTTGTTACACCTGGACTGCTGTTCAGTCGTGTGGTCAGGTGCCACAAAAAGGGATTAGGACAAATTACAATTACCATCAGAACAGGGCAGCATGGCTGGCCCTTAAAAGTACACAGGGAGCTAACATTAATGATATGCATGTCAATCTCTCATGGCTCAAAGTGAAGGACAGATTGACTTCATCGCTAGTTGATTTTGTAAGAAGTGTTGACAAGCTGAATATACCAAGCTGTTTGTTTAAACTACTATCACACAGCTCAGACACCCATGCATACCCATCAAGACATGCCACCAGAGGTCTCTTCACTATCCCAAAGTCCAGAACAGACTGCGGGAGGTGCACAGTACTACATACTATAGAGCCATGCCTATATTCCACATTAGGTAACTGATGCAAGCAGTAGAATCAAGTGTAAAAAACAGATTCAAATACACTTGGAACAGTGGGGACAGTGAAGTGACACACACACACAGATATAGACACACGCATATGTACACACACGCTAGCACACACATTCTACACACACGCACATTCTAATATTGTTGTATGGTGGTATTATACATTTTATATTGTAGATATGTTGTGGTGTAATAATATTATGTCATGCACTGTTTTATCTTTTTTATTTGTGAATTAAGTGCCTTAATGTGTTTGGACCCCAGGAAGAGTAGCTGCTGCCTTGGCAGGAACTAATGGGGATCCCTAATAAACCCCAGGAAGAGTAGCTGCTGCCTTGGCAGGAACTAATGGGGATCCCTAATTAACCCCAGGAAGAGTAGCTGCTGCCTTGGCAGGAACTAATGGGGATCCCTAATAAACCCCAGGATGAGTAGCTGCTGCCTTGGCAGGAGCTAATGGGGATCCATAATAAACCCCAAGGAGAGTAGCTGCTGCCTTGGAAGGAACTAATGGGGATCCCTAATTAACCCCAGGAAGAGTAGCTGCTGCCTTGGCAGGAACTAATGGGGATCCCTAATTAACCCCAGGAAGAGTAGCTGCTGCCTTGGCAGGAACTAATGGGGATCCCTAATAAATACAAATAGCCATGTTATTTTTAATCGATTATGTTATTTATTATTCACTGTGTATTTATTCCTTAAAGGGGCTAGGGACAACTAGCAACTATTAAAGTGTGTTGTAGAGAAACGACTGAAGAGCTGTACAGCTGCCTTTGTTGGAATGACAGAAAAGATAGAGGAGATGAAAGGTATTTGAACGTTGTCTCATCTCATCTCTATGGTTGTACGTGAATCTACTACAAGAATTAGATGTGTTTTGCTAAAATATTCACATTGTAATAATTGATCAAGATAGTTGTTTAGGTCTCACCTGAGACAATGGAAACCCTGTGGTCTTTGTGAGCAGCATGTCCCTCTGCCATTCAGATTTAACCTTCCACCACGGAATTATTTTTATCTGGATGACTTCATCCGCTCCAGTGAATCCCACTGTGAATTCTTCAAAGGTGTTACATAATTACAGTCTTGACATGTAGCCTATTTTTCACAGATGATTGTATCACATCAGGATAATGTGATAATGTGCTGAAAACAGGGACTCCACCAAGACTATTATTCTACATAATGAAGAGACATTGGGGAGCTGTGATGTTGGATGTTACAGCTTGTAATGTATTTGTTGTTGTTGTCTTCAGTTAAGATTACGTTGAAACAGGAATTCATCCCTCAGACACCAAGCATAATTACACTGCTTGGGAAATAGATTACAGCAAATGCCACGGTTGTAAGAAACAACCATTTATTTCCTTGTTTGGGAGCAGCCTATAGCCAAATAAATGTTGATTCTGACATGAAATTAATTGCACATAGTGTTTGAATAAGGATTACTGTGTGAACACAGCACATTCTCTCCCGTGGGTTAATTGATCAGACTTATGGGAGTGAATCATTGCCTTTGTCAGTTAGTCTCTATACCCCTCCATCCACAGTAGGCTTTCAGGGCCTGTTTCAACATCACAGCACTCACTAGCCAGCCAGGCATTGTGATGTCCATAAAACATTGATAGAAATCAAACAGCTATGATGACGTGATGGAATCTAGACAAGTTAGTGCTACCTCTAAGGTTATGGTCAGGTTTGGATGAAAATAAGAGCTTTCCAACAAGAATTGCAATGAAAGGCTTCTATTTTTCAGTCAACTTAGCTGTCTTTCAATACCCATCAGGGCAAAATGGTAATTGCAGTGTTATGAGTGTGACTTATTGATATATTGCAGGGCTTGTCATTTCCTCTTTCTGTGTGGATATACTTGTCTTGAAATGAGATAATCCACACAGAGCATGACCCTTTGGCCAGCCGGTCTCTTGACTGGAGAACGTTTTGACCAAGAAGAAATGGGGTCAATTCTCAAACAAGGAACGTCATGAGCGAAAGTCTAATGGATTTCACAGAACAAATAGACTTTATTTTTTAAAAGAAACAGTCAAAAACCAATATTAAAGATTGACACAAAAGGAATAGCCAGCTTGCTATTACAGTGTGTTGAACCTTGTCTGTCTAGCACTGTTTACCTCCATTTCAGATCATCCCTGAGTGGTGTCAAACAGATATTTCACTTTAATTTCTGTCAGATCCACTATCTACCTTTTATGCCTTACAACACCCAGGATCATTAGGTTTTACCCCTAATCATATTACACTGTAGGGAACTTGCCACTGTCACTTTGATTAGACTCCATGTATTTTTGGACACACCCAAAGCCAAGTTGTCACGATCGTCGTAGTGAGGAGACCAAAGCGCAGCGTGATGTGAATACATCTTCTTTAATTATAACGAAGAATAATAACCAAACTAATACAAAAGAACAAAACGAACGTGAAGCTAAATAGAAGGATTGCAGACATGCAACATCACATAGACAATCACCCTCAAACCAAACTGGAAAAATGCAAACTAAATAGAATCCCCAATCAGAGACAACGATAAACAGCTGCCTCTGATTGGGAACCAATCTAGGCCACCATAGACCTACATAATGCCTAGACTACACATACACACCTAGACATACCCAAAACCCTAGACAAGACAAAAACACACATACCACCCTCGTCACACCCTGACCTAACCAAAATAATAAAGAAAACAAAGATAACTAAGGTCAGGGCGTGACACAAGTGTTAGGCTGCCTACAGAGAGAGGGGCACGCAAGCCAAGTGTTAGGCTGCCTACAGAAAGAAGGGCATGCAAGACCTGTGTTAGGCTGCCTCTAGAGAAAGGGGCATGCAAGCCAAGTGTTAGGCTGCCTAGAGAGAGAGGGGCATGCAAGCCAAGTGTTAGGCTGACTACAGAGAGAAGGGCATGCAAGCCCTGTGTTAGACTGACTACAGAGAGAGGGGCATGCAAGCCCTGTGTTAGGCTGACTACAGAGAGAGGGGCATGCAAGCCCTGTGTTAGGCTGACTACAGAGAGAGGGGCATGCAAGCCTTGTGTTAGGCTGCCTACAGAGAGAGGGGCATGCAAGCCCTGTGTTAGGCTGACTACAGAGAGAGGGGCATGCAAGCCCTGTGTTAGGCTGACTACAGAGAGAGGGGCATGCAAGCCTTGTGTTAGGCTGACTACAGAGAGAGGGGCATGCAAGCCCTGTGTTAGGCTGACTACAGAGAGAGGGGCACGCAAACCAAGTGTTAGGCTGCATACAGAGAGGGGTATGCAAGCCCTGTGTTAGGCTGCCTCTAGAGAGAGGGGCATGCAAGCCAAGTGTTAGGCTGCCTAAAGAGAGGGGCATGCAAGCTCTGTGTTAGGCTGCCTCTAGAGAGAGGGGCATGCAAGCCCTGTGTTAGGCTGCCGCTAGAGAGAGGGGCATGCACGCCAAATGTTAGGCTGCCTACAGAGAGGGACATGCAAGCTCTGTGTTAGGCTGCCTCTAGAGAGAGGGGCATGCAAGCCCTGTGTTAGGCTGCCTCTAGAGAGAGGGGCATGCAATCCCTGTGTTAGACTGACTACAGAGAGAGGGGCATGCGAGCCTTGTGTTAGGCTGACTACAGAGAGAAGGGCATGCAATCCCTGTGTTAGGCTGACTACAGAGAGAGGGGCATGCAAGCCCTGTGTTAGGCTGACTACAGAGAGAGGGGCATGCAAGCCCTGTGTTAGGCTGCCTCTAGAGAGAGGTGCATGCAAGCCAAGTGTTAGGCTGCCTACAGAGAGAGGGGCATGCAAGCCCTGTGTTAGGCTGCCGCTAGAGAGAGGGGCATGCAAGCCAAGTGTTAGGCTGACTACAGAGAGAGGGGCATGCAAGCCCTGTGTTAGGCTGACTACAGAGAGAGGGGCATGCAAGCCTTGTGTTAGGCTGACTACAGAGAGAGGGGCATGCAAGCCCTGTGTTAGGCTGCCTACAGAGAGAGGGGCACGCAAACCAAGTGTTAGGCTGCCTACAGAGAGAGGGGCACACAAGCCTTGTGTTAGGCTGACTACAGAGAGAAGGGCATGCAATTCCTGTGTTAGGCTGACTACAGAGAGAGGGGCATGCAAGCCCTGTGTTAGGCTGACTACAGAGAGAGGGGCATGCAAGCCCTGTGTTAGGCTGCCTCTAGAGAGAGGTGCATGCAAGCCAAGTGTTGGGCTGACTACAGAGAGAGGGGCATGCAATCCCTGTGTTAGGCTGACTACAGAGAGAGGGGCATGCAAGCCCTGTGTTAGGCTGCCTCTAGAGAGAGGTGCATGCAAGCCCTGTGTTAGGCTGACTACAGAGAGAGGGGCATGCAAGCCAAGTGTTGGGCTGACTACAGAGAGAGGGGCATGCAAGCCCTGTGTTAGGCTGACTACAGAGAGAGGGGCATGCAAGCCCTGTGTTAGGCTGCCTCTAGAGAGAGGTGCATGCAAGCCAAGTGTTGGGCTGACTACAGAGAGAGGGGCATGCAAGCCCTGTGTTAGGCTGACTACAGAGAGAGGGGCATGCAAGCCCTGTGTTAGGCTGCCTCTAGAGAGAGGTGCATGCAAGCTCTGTGTTAGGCTGCCTCTAGAGAGAGGTGCATGCAAGCTCTGTGTTAGGCTGCCTCTAGAGAGGGACATGCAAGCCCTGTGTTAGGCTGCCTCTAGAGAGAGGTGCATGCAAGCCAAGTGTTGGGCTGACTACAGAGAGAGGGGCATGCAAGCCCTGTGTTAGGCTGCCTCTAGAGAGGGGCATGCAAGCCCTGTGTTAGGCTGCCTCTAGAGAGAGGTGCATGCAAGCCAAGTGTTGGGCTGACTACAGAGAGAGGGGCATGCAAGCCCTGTGTTAGGCTGACTACAGAGAGAGGGGCATGCAAGCCCTGTGTTAGGCTGCCTCTAGAGAGAGGTGCATGCAAGCCAAGTGTTGGGCTGCCTACAGAGAGGGACATGCAAGCTCTGTGTTAGGCTGCCTCTAGAGAGGGACATGCAAGCCCTGTGTTAGGCTGCCGCTAGAGAGAGGGGCATGCAAGCCCTGTGTTAGGCTGACTACAGAGAGAGGGGCATGCAAGCCTTGTGTTAGGCTGACTACAGAGAGAGGGGCATGCAAGCTCTGTGTTAGGCTGCCTACAGAGAGAGGGGCATGCAAGCCCTGTGTTAGGCTGACTACAGAGAGAGGGGCACGCAAACCAAGTGTTAGGCTGCCTACAGAGAGAGGGGCACGCAAGCCCTGTGTTAGGCTGCCGCTAGAGAGAGGGGCATGCACGCCAAATGTTAGGCTGCCTACAGAGGGGGACATGCAAGCTCTGTGTTAGGCTGCCTCTAGAGAGAGGGGCATGCAAGCCCTGTGTTAGGCTGACTACAGAGAGAGGGGCATGCAAGCCCTGTGTTAGGCTGCCTCTAGAGAGAGGGGCATGCAAGCCAAGTGTTAGGCTGCCTACAGAGAGGGACATGCAAGCTCTGTGTTAGGCTGCCGCTAGAGAGAGGGGCATGCACGCCAAGTTTTAGGCTGCCTACAGAGAGGGGCATGCAAGCCCTGTGTTAGGCTGTCTACAGAGAGAGGGGCATGCACGACAAGTGTTAGGCTGCCTGCAGAGAGGGGCATGCAAGCTCTGTGTTAGGCTGCCTCTACAGAGAGGGGCATGCAAGCTCTGTGTTAGGCTGCCTCTAGAGAGAGGGGCATGCAATGTCAGAGTTTTCGTATGATATCCCATTCTGTATGTTTTGTGTGTTGCAGTAACGTAGAGGTCAGTGGGAATATCACTTTTGTAAATGCTTTGTTAAATGTTTTTCTTCACTGAAGCAGACATTAGAAGATAATATACTGTACATTGATAGTCTATGAGAGAGTAAGTTGGCACTGTACAATTATCAACAGACAGAACAGACAGAAGATATAACATAACTATTATTGGGAATTTTCCAGTACATGTGTGCCCATTATACATCTTAGAGTGGTCAGCAGGATAAGTGCACTCTATATGTGTGTCTGTGTCATTAGGCACCATTAGACATGCACCTGTCTTGGGAGTGGGCATGTCTGTTTATTTTTGTACCATTGCTATGGCCTAATGTTTACTGTTGCTATGGTTATGCCACCAATGGAATTTATGCCCTAATGTGAAACCAAGCAAAAATTTGTGCAAGGCAAAAAGATAATGGTGACTAAATGCCAGAGGGAATGAATCATTAACATAAAGAGGATTTACTATGTTTGTGACGTAAGGATGAAAATCATATAAAAAGTGTGTGCCATTGCTGGAAAGACAGTTGCTTCATGAACCAGCACGACTTATATTACTTTGTAATAAAGTCTGTTTGAACTCACAGAATCCGGTATTATATTATTGACTAAATATTTCCACGACACTATACACAGTTTGGGTGAAATTGATATGAAGAGTTTTTGTGAAAAAGTTCTTTGAAATTAAATGAACTTCTGAATGTATGTTTTCGAGTATGTAAAGCTCTTTAAAAATAAGTGCTACAAATTCCTCTTTCCTATTTGCATAGAAATGTTGATCTCTTATTTTATTAAATTTGCATGAGGTTTAAAGTATTTGAAGCAGACTAAGTTCCTCAATAATAATATAATACATTGTTCAAATAGTATTTCTTACATGCAGTTCCGTCCAATCCCTTACAACAGCACAATGTTGGGTTCAGCATTGACAAAATAAAATAGTATCTAATCTGATTGCTTTTCTGTATGTAACAACTCTGGAGTGAGTGTCGTAAGCCAAAGAGACCATTATTTTATGGATTGTGTAGACTACCCACGAGTAACCACTTTGCTATTAAATGACCCCCGCATGCAGTTAATGTTGAGGGGGTTTCTTCAGGGTTGTTTCAAGACATTTGAGTAAAGGTCTTGTAGATTCCCAAACGTTTTCACTTGGGGGCCCCCCTTCCAGCATTGGGGATCATCCTGCTACTTGATCTGGACATTTCTGAGAAGTTATAAATAGCTCTCTAAGGTATGCAATGACTGACATGACAAGAGGAACTGATGATGCACTACCCAATTTCATATTTGCACCTTGTGCATTCTACTACTACAACTTTCAAGAGTAAGTTTAAAGCTGGTCTGAGTTCCTTTAAAAAATATATACAGTACCTGTCAAAAGTTTAGACACACCTGCTCATTCAAGGGTATTTCTTTATTTTTGCTATTTCTACAATCCACACATATGGAATCATGTAGTAACATATGTAGTAACACTGTATACAGAAGATAGCTCTATTTGGTAAAGACCAAGTCTATATGATGGCAAGAAAAACTGAAATAAGAAAAGAAACGATAGTCCATCATTAATATAAGACATGAAGGATAGTCAATACCAAAAATGTCAAGAACTTTTAAAGTTTCTTCAAGTGCAGTCACAGAAACCACCAAGCGCTATGATGAAACTGGCTCTCATGAGGACTGCCACAGGAAAGGAAGAACCAGAATTACCAATGTTGCAGAAGATAAGTTTATTAGAGTTACCAGCCTCAGAAATTGTGATCCAAATAAATGCTTCACAGACTTCAAGTAACAGACACATCTCAACATCAACTGTTCAGTGGCCTTCCAGGCCTTCCTGGTCGAATTGCTGCAAAGAAACCACTACTAAAGGACACCAATAAGAAGAAGAGACTTTCTTGGGCCAAGAAACACAAACAATGGACATTAGACCAGTGGAAATCTGTCCTTTGGTCTGATGAGTCCAAATTTGAGATGTTTGGTTCCAACCACTGTCTTTGCAGATGCAGAGTAGGTGAGTGGATGATCTCCGCATGTGTGGTTCCCACCGTGAAGCATGGAGGAGGAGGTGTGATGGTGTGGGGGTGCTTTGCTGGTGACACTGTCAGAGATTTATTTAGAATTCAAGGCACACTTAACCAGCATGGCTACCACAGCATTCTGCATCCCATCTGGTTTGCGCTTATTTGTTTTCAATAGAACAATGACCCAACACACCTCCAGGCTCTGTAAGGGCTATTTTACCAAGAAGGAGATAGAATGCTGCATCAGATGACCTGGCCTCCACAATCACCTGACCTCGACCCAAATTAGATGGTTTGGATGAGTTGGACCACAGAGTGGAAGAAAAGCAGCCAACAAGTTCTCAGCATAGGTGGGAACTCATTCAAGACTGTTGGAAAAGCATTCCAGGTGAAGCTGGTTGAGAGAATGCCAAGAGTGTGCAAAGCTGTCATCAAGGCAAAGGGTGGCTACTTTGAAGAATATAAAATATATTTTGACACTTTATTTGTTTAACACTTTTTGGGTACTACATGATTCCATGTGTGTTATTTCATAGTTTTGATGTCTTCACTATTATTATATAATGTAGAAAATAGTAAAAATTAATAAAAACCCTTGAATGAGTGGGTATGTCCAAACTTTTGACTGGTACTGTATATAGAGTATATATAAAAAACAGGTTGTTAGAAGTTTTACTAATAAAAATAAAATAAAAAAACGGAATTATTACATTTACATAAGTAAACCCTTTACTCAGTACTTTGTTGAAGTACCTTTGGCAGCGATTACAGTCTGTGGGTATTACGCTACTTGGCACACCTGTATTTGGGGAGTTTCTCCCATTCTTCTCTGCAGATCCTCACAAGCTCTGTCGGGTTGGATGGGGAGTGTCACGGCACAGCTATTTTCAGATCTCTCCAGAGATGTTCGATCAGGTTCAAGTCCGGGCTCTGGCTGGGCCACTCAAGGACATTCAGAGACTTGTCCCGAAGCCACTCCTACATTGTCGTAACTGTGTGCTTAGGGTCATTTTTCTGTTGGAAGGTGAACCTTCACCCCAGTTTGGAGTCCATGTTCATCTTTCCCTCGATCCTGACTCGTCTCCCAGTCCCTGTCACTGAAAAACATCCCCACAGCATGATGCTGCCACCACCATGCTTCACCGTAGGGATGGTCCCAGGTTTCCTCCAGACGTGACGCTTGACATTCAGGCCAAAGAGTTGAATATTGGTTTCATCAGACTAGAGAATCTTGTTTCTCTTGGTCTGAGAGCCCTTAATGTGCCTTTTAGCCAACCCCCAAGCATGCTCTCATGGCCTTTTACTGAGAGAGTTGCTTCCATCTGGCCACTACCATAAAGGCCTGCTTGGTGGAGTGGTACAGAGATGGTTGTCCTTCTGGAAGGTTCTCTCATCCCTACAGAGGAACTCTGGAGCTCTGCCAGAGGGACCATTGGGTTCTTGGTCACCTCCCTGACCAAGGCCCTTCTCCCCCGATTGCTCAGTTTGGCTGGGCGGCCAGCTTTAGGAAGAGTCTTGGTGGTTCCAAACTTGTGCCTCGACACAATCCTATCTCGGAGTTCTACGGACAATTCCTTCGACCTCATGGCTTGGTTTTTGTTCTAACATACACTGTCAACTGTGGGACTTTATATAGACAGGTGTGTGCCTTTCCAAATCATGTCCAATCGATTGAAATTACCACAGGTGGACTCCAATCAAGTTGTAGATACATCTCAAGGATGATAAATGGAAACAGGATGCACCTGAACTCAATTTTGAGTCTTATAGCAAAGTGTCTGAATATTAATGTAAATAAGGCATTTTTGTTTTTAATTTGTAATAAATTAGCAAAAATGTCTAAAAACCTGTTTTCACTTTATCATTATGAGGTATTGTGTGTAGATTGATGAGGCCATTTTTTTATTTAATGCATTTTAGAATAAGGCTGTAATGTAACAAAATGTGGTAAAAGTCAATGGGTCTGAATACTTTCCGAATAGCACTGTGTAGTGTTCATTACTCAACAACCCTACATAGAAGCTAGCTACCCTCTAATTGCCTATGTTCTTATGTGTGTTGAGTGTTTGCATGTCAATGGACCTGACTTTGCTGTGCCTAATTGAGGTTGTTTTTCAGTCTCCTGTAGGGTAGCTTCCCTGTGAGCCCTGTGCCGCTGCCGCCGCATCGTGAAGGGGGGTGTTGTTCACGAACAGGACAGATCTCTCTGACAGATGTATGCACTGGGCCTGGTTCACAAAGGGCTGAGGAGAGAATGCATGTCTTTGTGGGGCCTGTGGCTTTCCACAGCCTGGCCTTTGTGATTCAACACCACTGAGTCACTGGCCTCTAGGTCTATAGCCAGAGCTCCAGAGCCAGAGCAACACCACTGGCGCTTGGCTGGCCATGACTCACACACATGGCCTGGATTCAGCATGGAGCAGAGGTGAGCCAGCAAAGACCAAAACACATTGATAAAATCACACGAAATGCTTGGTGAGGTTTAATTCATCAAAGGGATGATTTGTCTCCACCACCTCCTATGTGTGTTTGAATATGTGGGAGCAATCAATAGTAATTATCTGGTGTCAGAGCGAAGCGTAACCCAGCTGACTCTTGATGACTTGTAATTGGCCATGGAGATGTGTGAAGTTAGAGGAGATGTGTTGAGTTAGAGGAGATGTGTAGAGTTAGAGGAGATGTGTAGTTAGAGGAGATGTGTGGAGTTAGAGGAGATGTGTAGTTAGAGGAGATGTGTAGTTATAGGAGATGTGTAGTTATAGGAGATGTGTAGTTATAGGAGATGTGTAGAGTTAGAGGGGATGTGTGGGGTTAGAGGAGATGTGTAGAGTCAGAGGAGATGTGTAGAGTTAGAGGAGATGTGTAGAGTTAGAGGAGATGTGTAGAGTTAGAGGAGATGTGTAGAGTTAGAGGAGATGTGGAGTTAGAGGAGATGTGTGGAGTTAGAGGAGATGTGTAGTTAGAGGAGATGTGTAGTTATAGGAGATGTGTAGAGTTAGAGGGGATGTGTGGAGTTAGAGGAGATGTGTAGTTAGAGGAGATGTGTAGTTATAGGAGATGTGTAAAGTTAGAGGGGATGTGTGGAGTTAGAGGAGATGTGTAGAGTTAGAGGAGATGTGTTGAGTTAGAGGGGATGTGTAGAGTTAGAGGAGATGTGTAGTTAGAGGAGATTTGTGGAGTTAGAGGAGATGTGTGGAGTTAGAGGGGATGTGTGGAGTTAGAGGAGATGTGTAATTAGAGGAGATGTGTAGTTAGAGGAGATGTGTAGTTATAGGAGATGTGTAGAGTTAGAGGGGATGTGTGGAGTTAGAGGAGATGTGTAGAGTTAGAGGGGATTTGTGGAGTTAGAGGAGATGTGTAGAGTTAGAGGGGATGTGTGGAGTTAGAGGAGATGTGGAGTTTTTTTAATTCGTTTTTTACATTTGTTTTGTTTCACCTTTATTTAACGAGGTAGGCAAGTTGAGAACAAGTTCTCATTTACAACTGCGACCTGGCCAAGATAAAGCAAAGCAGTTCGACACATATAACAACACAGAGTTACGCATGGAGTAAAACAAACATACAGTCAATAATACAGTAGAAAAATAAGTCTAAATACAATGTGAGCAAATGAGGTGAGATAAGGCAGGTAAAGGCAATAAATAGGCCATGGTGGCGAAGTAAAAACAATATAGCAATTAAAACACTGGAATGATAGATTTGACAGTAGATGAGTGTGCAAAGTAGAAATACTGGCGTGCAAAGGAGCAAATCAAATAAATAAATAAATAAATACAGTAGGGGAAGCGGTAGTTGTTTGGGATATTTATAGATGGGCTATGTACAGGTGCGAGAGTTAGAGGAGATGTGTAGAGTAAGAGGAGATGTGTAGAGTTAGAGGAGATGTGTAGAGTTAGAGGAGATGTGTAGAGTTAGAGGAGATGTGTTGAGTTAGAGGAGATGTGTAATTAGAGGAGATGTGTAGAGTTAGAGGAGATGTGTAATTAGAGGAGATGTGTAGTTAGAGGAGATGTGTAGAGTAAGAGGAGATGTGTAGAGTTAGAGGAGATGTGTAGCTAGAGGAGATGTGTAATTAGAGGAGATGTGTAGAGTTAGAGGAGATGTGTAATTAGAGGAGATGTGTAGTTAGAGGAGATGTGTAGAGTAAGAGGAGATGTGTAGAGTTAGAGGAGATGTGTAGAGTAAGGGGAGATGTGTAGAGTTAGGGGAGATGTGTAGAGTAAGAGGAGATGTGTAGTTAGAGGAGATGTGTAGAGTTAGAGGAGATGTGTAGAGTAAGAGGAGATGTATAGAGTAAGAGGAGATGTGTAGAGTAAGAGGAGACGTGTTGAGTTAGAGGAGATATGTAGGGTTAGCCTATAGCTCATCTCTCCACCAGAGAGCTCTGTGACCCCTGACCCTGCTACTCTGGGGGCCAGAGAGAGCCACAGGATGCTGAAGCTGACTGGCAGCTAGAGAGGATCTGTGCCTGGGCCTAGATGATGCTGACTGGCAGCTAGAGAGGATCTGTGCCTGGGCCTAGATGCATCTGTTAGTAAACTTATACAGACAACAATCTCAACTTCCTCCCAGACAAACTACTGTATATCTCTTGTTGAATTTCAAACAACATAATTTGCTTTCCAGTGATGTCTCTTCAATTAGTAGAGAGAGAGAGAGAGAGAGAGAGAGAGAGAGAGAGAGAGAGAGAGAGAGAGAGAGAGAGAGAGAGAGAGAGAGAGAGAGAGAACCTCCAGGAAATGCTGGTCAGTGCTGTGGATGTAATCGGTGGATTAATTGCTCTCTTCCAAGAGCCTTCTAAACAGCTTCTACCCCCAAGCCATAAGACTCCTGAACATCTAGTCAAATGGCTACACAGGCTATTCGCATTGCCCCCGTCCCCTCTCCAAACCACTGCCACTCTCTGTTGTCATCTATGCATAGTCACTTTAATTAACTCTACCTACATATGAATACTACCTTAACTAACCGGTGCCCCCGCACATTGACTCTGTACCCCCCTGTATATATTCTTATTTTATTTTTTACTGCTGCTCAATTACTTGTTACTTTTATCTCTTATTCTTATCCGTATTTTTTGAAACTCCACTGTTGGTTAGGGGCTCGTAAGTAAGCTTTTCACTGTAAGGAATACACCTGTTGTATTCGGTGCATGTGATTAATACAATTTGATTTGATTTGCTTTGATTGCAGCAGTCATGTGTTTTCCTCCTATTAACGAGCACTTAGAGGTGCTGGCCTTGACCAACACAGAAGGAAACTGGTCAATACTATCTCCTCCAGGACATATTTCTGTTCAGAGGGAACCGTGTCTAAGGCCTGGAGTTGCTGAGGCAAATTCTTGTGGAGTGCCTGGCAGCCCTTGGGGGTGTAAGTTTGTCATCATAAAAGGCTCCACTAATGAATGACGATGTAAACCATGCAGTGTGGCTGCATGATCAAAGCTGGGGCTGTCATTCATAACTACAGATAGATGTTGAATAACATTCATGCAGTCGGGAGATTAGTCCCTCCATTAGGCACTCCATCTGGGAGACAGATTGAAACATTTTCAAATATTTTCTGGACTGGAACTTTCTAGATCTTCTGGCACTTCTTGTGGTAGGAGGATCAATCTACTGATTATAATTCAAATCTCCTCAGAAATGTTTTCTCCTTTCACCTTTCTACTGAACTCTGAGGAATTTAACGCTGCTGAATATTTTGAGAAAAGTCAGACCCACCTCATAGCAGACTCCTATCTTCACATCCAAATGCAATTAGCGCAGGCCCCCACCGGCAGTGGTGGAGGCCACATGCGCTTAACATCCACAAGCAATTAGTACAGTCCCCCACCACAGGCATGTGTGCTACTGTAGAAATCAGTAAAGTGCTGGAACTGGGCTACAATCTGCTCTGAACCTACGAAGTGTGACACTTTCCTGAGATGTCAGATTCTGTCTACATACATTCCAATCTGAAGGGGAAGAATGAGGCATTCAGTTATCCTGCCCACATCAAATCAAATCACATTTTATTTTTCCGAGTCAATGTGCAGGAAAACAGGTTAGTCGAGGTAATTTGTTTATGTAAAGTAACTGTGCATAGATAATAAACAGCAAGTAGCAGCCGTGTAAAAACAAATAGTCGGAGGGCGGAGCTAGCATGTTGGAGTGAACGGCTGCGTGTGAGAGGCTCCTGCAACTTTTTTGCGAAATAATCTAACTTAACCTACTTTATGATACTTTTTACAACAAACGTTTCTTTCTAATACAACATCGTAACTTTCTGTGTAAAAATGCCGAGTAATAAGCGACCAAAGGACAATAAATCTACATCGGAGGCCTACTCCACACCAAACAACGAGACAGACATGGCGGAAGGCACAGGCAACAACATGACACTTAAAGAACTTACCCAGGCTTTGGGAGAACTACGTGTTGCTTTAGCTGAGGATCTTAAGGCTACTATTGCTGAACTGGACACCAAAATCGAGGGCACCATTCGAGCGGTCGCTTCGCAGGGCCAGAGTATTGTGGACCTTGAGAGGGCTTCTGAATTCAATGCTGGTAGGATCGACGAGTTAGAGAAGCTGTGCTCGTCACTACATCGTAGTGTGCAGAGGCTTTCTGTGAAAGTGGTCGACCTGGAGGGCCGTTCCAGACGTAATAACCTTTGCGTTGTTGGTCTGGCAGAGGGGGTAGAGGCGGGCTCTCGCCCCACCGACTTCCTCGCCAAGCTATTGAAGGATGCAATGGGATCGGATGTTTTGGCTTCGGACCCCCAGCTGGACCGTGCACATCGCGCCCTTGTCCCAGTGCCTGGACCAGGGGCGAAAATCTGAGATCAACCTTGGAGGGGACAATTACATTAAATTTTCTCAAGAGCAATTCCTGAGGGGGACACCAAAAGTAGTGCTGTAACACATAGCATACGTTGTTAAATGTATATTGAGGAACCATAATTCCTACAACTGGATAATTGATAGGTACAGTAGTTAACTGAAGGGTTTTCCCAACTTGTTCAAATGTTTAAATCATTATAATTCTACTACTAATAATAGTTATAGCAGTGCTCCTTACCAGTCCAGTATGTATGCAGGTATTCGTACTTACAACCAGCAATATCAAGAAAGGTCAGTAGGTGACAATGGTACTGTACACTGTATGGGTGTAGTTTTCATAAATACAATGAACATGGTGTGATCACATCTAAAAGAATCTCCATTGAGAACCATCACAAAGTTGGTCTCCGTATTGAATTGACCTTTTAATTTGACTTTTTCTGATACATTTATATAGTCATTAAATATGTGCACCTGGCCTGAGTCTACAATATCTTTGCAAGAACAAAAAGCTTAAAATAAGTACAGTTCTAAAAGCAAAATAACTACTTCAATGAAAAACCCAAATAAATCAAACAAAATATCCTTCAGTCAGTGTCTCAACTCTTCAAACAGCAGCTATGGACAAGTATGTCGCACAAAGTATGCCATTTTAAATAAAATAACATGAAATAAATCATTTGTAAGTGTACTGAAAACTACTAAACAAAAGAACAACTATCAATTACACCATGGGTTCTCAAACAGGGATCCATGGACTAATTGCAAGGGGTCCGTGAAATAAAAAAGTGTAATGAATGTAGTCAGTACCACAAGGTTTCCAGTAAGTTTACATATAATATAGAGGGGGTGGAGGTCCCTGAGGACCACTCAAAACCTTGCCTGCCTTGCCTCAAAATATGCAGGGGTTCCAGTACCCCAAAAAGGTTGAGAACCACTGCTATACACACTACTGAACAAAAGAACCGAGCATATGTTTGCGGGTTTCCTCAACAACACATCAGTTGGCACTTTCGCAATGCCCTCGCCTGTTGTCTCCGACACCCTGTATAGCCCAATAAACTCCTTGTGAGGGACAAGGTCATGGTCAACATAACGCAGACAGACATTCTCCTGTTCAGCACCAGAGACATCTTGAGTACCATCAACAATTAATGAAAATTGTACAATCGGAAGAGACCTAATCTCAGCTGCAATGCCTCGAATGACTATTGGCCATGATGTTCAGAATTTCATTCTGTGCTTTTGGGCCTGTGTACATTGTGGTACGCTCTGTTAACCACTTCAGTAAAATGGGATCATCCTCTTCTGCCCTAAGTTTCAAAATCTGGTATAAATTCCCACTGTCATCCGTGTGGCCTCTAAAGGCTTGTCCCTGTCTTACTACATGCCGCACCGAACTAACAATTTTCATCAAGCAATGCCTTGCGTCATCCTGCTGTTTACCCCACGCGCTGGACATAACTGGACACTGATTGGATTTAGCTGGTGTGCTGTTACAATTACAAAGTGGCGGTGGGTTTGGCAATTTTGATGTGCTGTGAATTTTTCAATGCCTTTTCTCCAGTTCCTAAATCCTGCACTAACGAAGGCAGCATCAGCTCTTTGGCCAAAAGATGGCTGGCTTGAAAACCCTTGGCTACAGTGAAAACACAACACTCCTTTTATTGATGGATTATAATGTAGCCAGGGGAAATCGCGAAACCATCTCTCTTGAAACGTCAACACTCTGTTGGCAAGAGTTTGCGGTTCTATAAATTGTGGGTGTGGCTGATATGGTTTTGTGCCATCACTGTGGTAACTGGACAATGCTGTGCCACTGTCCCCTATACTGGTTCTGCTGGCAACAAGGGTGACACTTGGTCCTGCCGTGGCTGTGACACTGTCCTCTGAAGTCTCTCTCCCTGGCTCTTTCCCTTTCACCACCCTAACTGACTCAGTCTGTCTCCTAGAAAATAAATAAGGTGTTTGCCGTACTCCTAACTACCGGTACCCAAAACTACACAATTAATCACAACAGCAATACCATTGCCGTAAACAAATCTTAGTTTAGTCACCAGTTTAAGTTGAGAGTGGGGGTATCCATGGCATTTTCCAATTATGTCCCTATTTTACAAGTCAAAAAAATTGAGAACCTTTCATAATGTTGCCAAACAAAGACTCAACAAACTTACCTGAGACTCCCTGTCTGCCAATCTGTCCCTGCATATCTGTCCCCAACTCTGCTGTCTGTGTGCCATCTGTTGCCTGCTCTGCCTAATGACATCATTGTGAAACATTTCCATTAGCATTTCACTTCTTTCTTATGAACATTTTATCAACTAGTCTTTGAGATATTAGGATACTAGAGTTCTTACTATGCGTTTTGGTGTACTGACAAATACTCTGATGTCCGTCTTCTTACTTTTTTCTGCCATTTTTCTACCTGGCTGGCTGGCTGGCCTAGCTGCACACACACACATTTACACAACACATGCTGCAACCTTTTGTAATTTAAATAGTTTGTTTCATATTGGCTGGCTTCCAACAATAGCTGAATTTGTAAAGCTAGCGAGCACCAATTCCGTTTCTGTGTGTTTGCTATAATCTTTGCTACCTGGTTAAATAAAGGTGAAATAAAATAAAATAAAAAAAGTTCACTAGCGACAATTTATCTTTTGCAACGAGACCATTATATATATTTAAGACAATGGTAGAAGAGAGTGTAGTTCTGTTCAGTTTGGACTTCAGTTTATTGCTAACCTTATCACAGGGACGTCGAAGCACTACAGCTGCATGCTGATCTTGGAATAAACTGACGATAGCAAAGATTCCATCTTTGACGACGCCACATAAATGGAATAGGTACTAGCTAGCTTGATAGTTAATGTTTGCTTTAGTTTGCGCGCTAGCTCTGCAAATTCCCCTAGTGTGTGAACCCTGCCAACATAAAAATAAATAAATAACATTGCTATGGACCTGCTATGGATTGACTGGATTAACCTCACGTCAGTTACGTACATGTGCCTTTCGGACAGTAGATACGAACCCTCTATTACCTTGCCAGCTAAAGAACTGGCAGTGGATCAAACCATTGTGCGGCAAAGGGCGGGGGGGGTCGCAATCTTTTGAAATTTAAATGCGCTATTAAGTGTCTATAATCAGCACAAGTGCTTTCATTGCGTATTATTAATATTATTGAAATTACATAGTTATGTTTACAGTGATATATTGGGGGGGACAAATCATATTTTTCCCAAGATGGGGGGGTCGTGTCCCCCCCGTCCCCCCTGGGATTTCCGCCTATGGCCTGGACCGGGAAACGTCCTCGCCCAGTAATCATCTGTTGTCACAGTTTCAAGACCAAGGATCTTATCCTGCGCGAGGCCCGAATGAGGGGCAACCTGTTACATAAAGGGCACCCCTTCCGTGTCTATGATGATCATGCGCCCGATGTGGCAAAGCACCGTGGCGGCTACAGAGATGTCATGACCAAACTCTACAAACTCCATCTTCGCCCGGCCTTGCTCTTCTCTGCAAGACTAAGAATTACCCCGCCTTCCGGTGAGAAGATTTGGCTCTCGGTTTTGGACGCAGAGAAGTTTATCCGGGAACATACGCCAATCCCCCGTACAGGTTAGAGTGCCTTGTCATTGTGTGTTAGGGTCTGCTCATGGAATCGAATCCATACTATACCATAACGGGTGAAACCGTATTGAACGGTCTCAACAAGGGCTACCGAACGTGTAAGATGCTGTGGAGGGCGGTCTTGGCTCTCAGTTAAAGTCACTTTCATTCTGGCTGTGTTCAGAGCGATGCCTATTTAGGATGCCTTCCAGGTTTGATCATTGACACTTTCGGATGAATATACTTATATTCCCCCATTTTTTTGTTTTGTTTCGTTATTTATTTTTTAATTCTTACATTTATTGTTATTACAATACCATTTATTTAAAGCTTGCAGGGGACTGGGGGTGATGGTGGGGAAGGGGCAGACAGACACCTGGATAGCAGGTGGATGTTTTGTGCCGTTCTGCCTTTGATATAGCCGAGGGCCGCTCTCCCGATTAGATCCCCACCAGCCCTCTGTAGTGTCTAGGTAGGTGTGCGCACATATAATTATTATTTGTACTTTATAATTATTTTCTCTTAGCATTTTACTATTATGTATGTGTATATCTTAAATTAGTGTAGATTATTACTCTGGGGCATGAATGTTTCTGTATGTATGTGTATGTATGTGTATATATGCATATGTATATATGTATGGGTGTGTGTGTGTGTATATGTATATATTTTTTTAAATATATACTTTTATATGTATTTTTTGGGGATGTGTGTGTGTGTGTGTATGTGTGTGTATGTGTTTGTATGTATGTATATATGTATGTGTGTATGTATGTGTATATATATATATATATATATGTATATATATATATGTGTATGTGTATATATATATGTATATATATGTGTATGTGTATGTGTGTGTATGTATACATGTATATAACCTTTTTTTTTCTTTTTTTTCTGACTGGGGGGTACGTTTAATTTAGAAAAATTCTTGTTTCCGATCTAACCCACAATATGTAAATGTACGGCTGTCTAAGTTGGTTGCTGATGGTTCATGTTTAGACCGGCAGTGCTTAGCAAAATAATCTTGTGATGCTATATCTTGCTTATCTCAGGGATTGACCCAAGATGACGCTTAAGTGCGCAATATGTTTAAGTTGCAACTTATTCTCTTTAGGTTTATTAGATGCTAATTGGACACTTTATTCGCGGGAGCCTCCTCAGTTCATATGTTAGTAGAAGTTCTAGGATAGTGAGAGGTGAACGTACAGTTGGGATTTTATTTTTGTTCTACCTCTTGTTCGAGGTCGCGCCGTGCTTTTTTGGCATCGGCCAGACAATGTGTTTATTATTTTTATTTTTCTATTTTTTTCTCTCCTATTTGTGTATGCCTGTTAAAGGTGGGTTGATCGGGGGGGTAAATAGTGGGGAAAGTAGGGGAACAGGGTGGGAAGTAAAGGGGCTTGCAGGGGGGGAGGGGCTGGTTGGATACTGCTCGGGTGTAGCTGCTACATATGCTGATCGTGATGGTTTGGTGCGCTTTCTTATCTTTTTATTGAGTTACATGTTATGCAGGCCACCATAGGAACTACAAATGAGAGGGGGGCGGGGCTCACATTCACTTCCTGGAATGTCAAGGGTTTAAACGAACCAATTAAGAGAGGCAAGGTCCTAGCCCACTTGAAAGCACTCTCGTCTGATATTATATTTTTACAAGAAATTTTTACAAGAAAATAATTCTCATAGCAGACTTAAATGTAGGTGGGTGGGGCAAGTGTATCACTCTAACTTCTCTGCCAAAACGAGAGGCACAGCGATTCTGGTACGGAAAGGAATTCCCTTTCTACATAAAACCACTATTGTGGATAAAGAGGGTCGTTATGTGATCGTAATAGGAGAGATCCACTCTACTTCTGTAACTCTACTAAATATCTATGGGCCAAACATTGATAACCCCTCTTTTTTCAAAAGAGTCCTTGCCCTGATTCCAGATATCTCCCATACTAACCTGATCATTGGAGGGGACCTTAACTGTGTGCTAGACCAATATTTGGAGAGTTCATCAATGAGCTTGATGCCTTGATAAGCTCCTTTCCTGAGGACGGCTCACCTCTCACAGTTCTGGGTGACTTTAACCTCCCCATGTCTACCTTTGACTCATTCCTCTCTGCCTCCTTCTTTCCACTCCTCTCCTCTTTTGACCTCACCCTCTCACCTTCCCCCCCTACTCACAAGGCAGGCAATACGCTTGACCTCATCTTTACTAGATGCTGTTCTTCCACTAACCTCATTGCAACTCCCCTCCAAGTCTCCGACCACTACCTTGTATCCTTTTCCCTCTCGCTCTCATCCAACACTTCCCACACTGCCCCTACTCGGATGGTATCGCGCCGTCCCAACCTCCGCTCTCTCTCCCCCGCTACTCTCTCCTCTTCCATCCTATCATCTCTTCCCTCTGCCCAAACCTTCTCCAACCTATCTCCTGATTCTGCCTCCTCAACCCTCCTCTCCTCCCTTTCTGCATCCTTTGACTCTCTATGTCCCCTATCCTCCAGGCCGGCTCGGTCCTCCCCTCCCACTCCGTGGCTCGACGACTCATTGCGAGCTCACAGAACAGGGCTCCGGGCAGCCGAGCGGAAATGGAGGAAAACTCGCCTCCCTGCGGACCTGGCATCCTTTCACTCCCTCCTCTCTACATTTTCCTCTTCTGTCTCTGCTGCTAAAGCCACTTTCTACCACTCTAAATTCCAAGCATCTGCCTCTAACCCTAGGAAGCTCTTTGCCACCTTCTCCTCCCTCCTGAATCCTCCTCCCCCTCCCCCCCCTCCTCCCTCTCTGCAGACGACTTCGTCAACCATTTTGAAAAGAAGGTCGACGACATCCGATCCTCGTTTGCTAAGTCAAACGACACCGCTGGTTCTGCTCACACTGCCCAACCCTGTGCTTTGACCTCTTTCTCCCCTCTCTCTCCAGATGAAATCTCGCGTCTTGTGACGGCCGGCCGCCCAACAACCTGCCCGCTTGACCCTATCCCCTCCTCTCTTCTCCAGACCATTTCCGGAGACCTTCTACCTTACCTCACCTCGCTCATCAACTCATCCCTGACCGCTGGCTACGTCCCTTCCGTCTTCAAGAGAGCGAGAGTTGCACCCCTTCTGAAAAAACCTACACTCGATCCCTCCGATGTCAACAACTACAGACCAGTATCCCTTCTTTCTTTTCTCTCCAAAACTCTTGAACGTGCCGTCCTTGGCCAGCTCTCCTGCTATCTCTCTCAGAATGACCTTCTTGATCCAAATCAGTCAGGTTTCAAGACTAGTCACTCAACTGAGACTGCTCTTCTCTGTATCACGGAGGCGCTCCACACTGCTAAAGCTAACTCTCTCTCCTCTGCTCTCATCCTTCTAGACCTATCGGCTGCCTTCGATACTGTGAACCATCAGATCCTCCTCTCCACCCTCTCCGAGTTGGGCATCTCCGGCGCGGCTCACGCTTGGATTGCGTCCTACCTGACAGGTCGCTCCTACCAGGTGGCGTGGCGAGAATCTGTCTCCTCACCACGCGCTCTCACCACTGGTGTCCCCCAGGGCTCTGTTCTAGGCCCTCTCCTATTCTCGCTATACACCAAGTCACTTGGCTCTGTCATAACCTCACATGGTCTCTCCTATCATTGCTATGCAGACGACACACAATTAATCTTCTCCTTTCCCCCTTCTGATGACCAGGTGGCGAATCGCATCTCTGCATGTCTGGCAGACATATCAGTGTGGATGACGGATCACCACCTCAAGCTGAACCTCGGCAAGACGGAGCTGCTCTTCCTCCCGGGGAAGGACTGTCCGTTCCATGATCTCGCCATCACGGTTGACAACTCCATTGTGTCCTCCTCCCAGAGCGCTAAGAACCTTGGCGTGATCCTGGACAACACCCTGTCGTTCTCCACCAACATCAAGGCGGTGGCCCGTTCCTGTAGGTTCATGCTCTACAACATCCGCAGAGTACGACCCTGCCTCACACAGGAAGCGGCGCAGGTCCTAATCCAGGCACTTGTCATCTCCCGTCTGGATTACTGCAACTCGCTGTTGGCTGGGCTCCCTGCCTGTGCCATTAAACCCCTACAACTCATCCAGAACGCCGCAGCCCGTCTGGTGTTCAACCTTCCCAAGTTCTCTCACGTCACCCCGCTCCTCCGCTCTCTCCACTGGCTTCCAGTTGAAGCTCGCATCCGCTACAAGACCATGGTGCTTGCCTACGGAGCTGTGAGGGGAACGGCACCTCAGTACCTTCAGGCTCTGATCAGGCCCTACACCCAAACAAGGGCACTGCGTTCATCCACCTCTGGCCTGCTCGCCTCCCTACCACTGAGGAAGTACAGTTCCCGCTCAGCCCAGTCAAAACTGTTCGCTGCTCTGGCACCCCAATGGTGGAACAAACTCCCTCACGACGCCAGGACAGCGGAGTCAATCACCACCTTCCGGAGACACCTGAAACCCCACCTCTTCAAGGAATACCTAGGATAAAGCAATCCTTCTGCCCCCCCCCCCCCCCCCCCCTTAAAATGATCTAGATGCACTATTGTAAAGTGGCTGTTCCACTGGATGTCATAAGGTGAATGCACCAATTTGTAAGTCGCTCTGGATAAGAGCGTCTGCTAAATGACTTAAATGTAATGTAAATGTAAATATTTGGACAGATCCTCTACCCGGCGAACCCCCACCTCCTATTCAAGTGAATTCTTGAATACCTACATAAAGAATTCTAACTTATTTGATATATGGAGGATCACTAACCCAACGGGTAGGGAATACTCCTTTCACTCTCATGTTCACAATGTTTATACTCGAATTGACTACTTTTTGGTTGATGCTAAACTACTCCCCTATACCTGTAATGTGAAGTATCATGATATTATAATCTCGGACCACAGTCCTCTCACCTTCTCCCTGAGATTGGGTGACATTGTACCAAACGAGAGGGTCTGGAGGTTAAATCCTCAGCTCCTCATAGAACCAACATTCTGTGAACATCTTAAAGACCAAATAACTTTTTTCTTTGATACCAACGACAACACAGAGACTTCCCCAGCATTACTGTGGGAAACACTTAAGGCTTATTTGAGAGGCTGTATCATCTCCTATCAGACTGCCAGGAGTAGGCAAAACAAGGGAAAATTGGTAGAACTGGAGGGACAAATTCACTTACTGGATAGGGAGAATGCTAGACATCCATCTATGGAGAAACATAAAAAAATTACCTCTTTAAAATTTGAATATAATCAGATTCTCTCAGCTAAAATTGCTAAATCTTTTCTCTACGCCAAGCAAAAATATTTTGAGTTTGGTGACAAACCACACAAATTAATCGCCAGACAACTTCGAAAAAATGTGAGTGACCGAATGATTCACAAAGTTAAATCTGCATCTGGGGAATTACTCTCTTCCCCCAAAGACATCAATGACAGATTCCGTCAGTTTTATGAGACTCTATAGACATCTAAAGCAGATCCTAAACCCTTAATTATGCAAAACTGTTTGGAGGACTGTAATCTTCCTGCCCTGAACCAGGAAGATTCTAACTTCCTGAATAAGGAAATATCTCTTGAAGAAATTCGAGAAACAATCAAAACTCTAAAGAGTGGCAAGACCCCGGGCCCAGATGGATACCCTGGTGAATTCTATAAAACATTCAGCAACATGCTCTCTCCCTACCTGCACAAAATGTTGGTTCAGGCCAGAGAGGATGGAGCTCTCCCATCTACTTTGGATGAAGCATTTATTACAGTTATACATAAGAAGGGTAAAGATCCGGAAGAGGTAGGGTCATACAGACCAATATCCCTCCTCAATACAGACCAAAAGATTTTAGCAAAAACCCTGGCTAACAGGCTTAGCACTTTAATTGGCAAACTGGTCCATTCGGACCAGACCGGCTTTATCCCGAACAGAAACTCATTCTTCAATCTCAGGCGCCTCTTCAACATTATGTATTCTCAGAGGTTACCAAACGTGGACCTTGCCGTTATATCTCTTGACGCCGAGAAGGCTTTTGACCAAGTTGAGTGGTCCTATCTATTCAAAGTCCTACAGAAATGTAATATTGGAGATGGGTTCATAAATTGGATCCAGCTTTTATATAGGAACCCTTGTGCGAGAATACTCACTAACTAACTCATTGTCGCCCCGATTTAACCTCTACAGAGGGACAAGGCAGGGTTGTGCGCTGTCGCCTATGCTCTTCGCCCTAATCATTGAACCTCTCGCTCAGGCGATTAGATCTGATGCAGCAATACACGGCTATAATACTAAAGATACTCTAAATAAGATTTCCCTATACGCAGATGACATTCTCCTCTATGTAACAGAACCCCAAGCTAGTATTCCAGCTATTCTTGATGTGATTAATTTGTTTGGGACCTTCTCGGGATACAGAATAAATTGGAACAAGAGTGAATTAATGCCCATACGGTTACAAAACACCTCCTGGCTAGAACATCTTCCAGTTAAGTTATCTTCAGAAAAATTTACCTATCTAGGAATTGTAGTTACCAAAAAATACTCCTTACTATTTAAAGAGAATTTCCCCTCTCTGATGCAAAAACTCAAGACAAACATACAATTTTGGAGAACTCTCCCAATTTCTCTGCTCGGAAGAATTAATGCCATTAAAATGGTCTTCCTCCCACAACTGCTCTACCTATACCAGAACATCCCAGAATTCATACCTAAATCCTTTCATAAACAACTGGACTCAATTATCAATCCTTTCATCTGGGATTATAAAACACACAGGATAGGTAAAAAACACCTCTGCAAATCCAAGATGGAAGGAGGATTGTCTCTCCCAAATTTTATATTTTATTATTGGGCCGCTAACCTCCGCGCGGTTACGTTTTTGCTGGATGACGCACGTCCGTCACCCAGCTGGCTTAGTATGGAGCGGGAGGAGTGTCACCCCTTCTCTATTGGTGCTGTGATTTTGTCGCCTGTCAATCTGGAGACGTCACTTTATCGTAACAATCCTATTATACATTGCACAGTCCGAATCTGGAAGCAAATTAAAACCCACTTTGAGCTTAGACCAATGTCATTCATGCTCCCTGTTGCCAGGAACCCCTCCTTTTCCCCCTCCAACCTTGATAACACCTTTGAGCAATGGGGAGAGTTGGGGATAAGTACCATAGGGGATTTATATATAGAAGGGACCTTTGCTTCCTTTGAGTTGCTGAGGGAAACTTATAATCTTCCAAGAAGTAACTTTTTCAGATACCTACAAATCAGAGACTATTTTAGGAAACACCTCCCAACATTTGGGAACGCTAAGCCTTCCATGTTTGACGGATGCATAAAAACATCCCCCACCTCAGACAAACTGATATCTCGTTTATATGATTCTTTTCAATCGGTTAGCACACCCTCTACAGATGCCATTAAGGCAAAATGGGAGGAAGAACTAGGGACTGACATTTCGGTGGCAGACTGGGAAGATAGCTTGGAGTATATCCACACCTGCTCCATTAACTCCAGACATCGTCTCATACAATTCAAGGTATTACACAGATTACACTATTCCAAAACCAAACTGCATAGGATATTTCCTGATACATCCTCTATGTGTGATAAATGTCAGGCTGCACAGGGTACACTACTCCACTGCTCTGCCCTATGCTCTAGCTTGCATGGTTACTAGTGTGGAATTTTTAGGATCCTCTCTGAAGTTCTGGAGACTTCAATTGACCCAGACCCGCTTCTGATAATCCTGGGAGTGTCTGATTCCCTAATCGGATTAACCAACCCCCAAAAACAACTAATCTCTTACAGTCTCATTTCGGGAAAAAAAAGGAAGCGCCCACTACCAAATTATGGCTCAGCGAATTGGCAAACACTGTACACTTAGAAAGGATTAGATATATTCTGAACAATAAATTATCAACATTTGATCAGATCTGGCAGCCTTTCCTCTCTTACTTGGACCATTCGGCGCTGTGAATTTGTACTTTTTAACGCACTCTCAATTGTAATATTTTAATCCACCTCTGGGCAGCACGTGCTGGCACCGCCACCCGAGCAGTAGGGAGGGGAATAAGGGGAAGGGATAAAGGGGGGGAGGGATAAAGGGGGGGAATAAGTGGGGGGTGACACCTACCCTCTTTCTTTCTACCTGTCCTTGTTCTGTATGTCTTGTTTTGTAATAATTGTTTGGTACCCAGAACTCTGGATCTTTTTTTTTCTGTCTGCTCTTTTATGTTTAGTTAAAAATTGTATACCTGCCTTTCATACCTATACACCATTCCTGTGTGTGTTCAATAAAAAATATTTGAACAAATAGTCCGGGTAGAAATTTGATTAATTGTTCGGCAGTCTTATGCTTGGGGGTAGAAGCTGTTAAGGAGCCTTTTGGTCCTAGACTTGGCGCTCCGGTACAGCTTGCCGTGCGGTAGCGGAGAGAACAGTCTATGACTTGGGAGACTTTGACAATTTTTTGGGCTTTCCTCAGACACCGCCTAGTCTGGGATGGCAGGAAGCTTGGCCCCAGTGATATACTGGGCCGTACGCACTATCCTCTGTGTCTTCCAGTGTCCGATTAATCCCTGGATGCCCAGGTAATTTCGAGGAGTGTCCCCATTGTGGCACTCGAGTACGGGCTGATGGCGGAACATAAAGTCTGTTAGTGGGATCCTCGCTGGGATCAGGTTCTCGAGTCTGGGCTTGTCGTACCGTGGTCTCAATACTCCATATCACAAGGGCCACAATGCGGGAGCTGGGGATAATGGGCTCGGAGTCCCTCTCCTCGTTAGAGACACCGTGTTGGCGGTGTCTCTAACGAGGATTCTTGGATCCCAGGCGATAGGCTAGTGTGAAATCGAAACTGTGAAACAGAACCCACCTAGCCTGGTGAGCGTTCAACCTCATGGCTTCTTGAATGGAGACCGAGTTCTTATGGTCCCTCTAGATCATGAAAGGATGAGGTGCCTCCTCCAAACAGTGTCTCCACCCCTCAAGGGCCCACTTAACTGCCAAGAGCTCCCTGTTGCCTACATCGTAGTTGCGTTCCGCTGGCGAGAACCGCTTGGAGAGAAAGGTGCATGGGTGCAGTTTCTTGTCCTCCTCATTCCGACTGGGTGGCCGAAGCCTTGTCGCAGCTCGGCAGTGAAGGCAAATATGGAGCTGCAGGATGGTGGCTGCTGTTCCCACACTGCCGTTGCACACGCCAGGGCCTTGCCCGAGAGTATAGAGATGATGTAGGCGATCATGGCCTGATCGGTGTGGAACAAGGAGGACTGTAGCTCGAACACCAGAGAACACTGAGTGAGGAACCCCTTGCATCCTCCCGGGTGGCCGTCATACAGCTCGGGGGCTAGGATCTTGGGTTCCCGGTGCAGGTTCCCTGGAGAAACTATGGCGACACCTGTAGCACTGGGCGATGAGACTTGGACATTGGCTCCTCCTGGGTTGAGGTTGGACTGTGGTTAGAGGGAGTCGGTAAGTGCCCGGAGGGTCTCTGATATTTGGAAGAGTTGTTCTTACTACCGTCCCAGCAGTGCTCCTTGGTGGGTTGCAACATTCTTGATCTGGGTGATCTCTGCTGGGTCCTAGTTTTGGCAGAAGCTTGCTGTGACGAGTTGAGGTTGGACCCAAGTGCAGAGAAGAGACCAGATGAGGAATCACTGGTTAAGGATTAACACAAATACTTGACTGATAAACAGTAGCCGCAGGATAACAGTACACTGGAAAAAACAAGAAACACTACGTCTCAAAAACTCACTTAGGAAACAAACGCGGTAAACACAGTAAACAATTCAAGCTTCTGCAAAGAACACCAGAAAACACACCTCTTTTAAAAGGGAAATCATAATGAGTAATAGGACACACCTGAGTCTCATTAATGTCTCTAGGACGGTCTCTGCCCTAATCTGGTGACAGGTGGATCCATGACACCAGGATCCAGTTGCAGAGGAAAGTGTTTAGTCCCAGGGTCCTTAGCTTAGTGATGAGCTTTGTGGGCACTATGGTGTTGAATGCTGAGCTGTATTCAATGAACTGCATTACTTTCGTCCAGGTGGGAAAGGGAAGTGTGGAGTGTGATTGAGATTGCATCATCTGTGGATCTGTTGGGGTGATATGTGAATTGGAGTGGGTCTAGGGTTTCCGGGATGATGGTGTTGATTTGAGCAATGACCAGCCTTTCAAAGCACTTCCTGGCTACCGACGTGAGTGCTACGGTGTGGTAATCAGTTAGGCAGGTCACCTTCGCTTTCTTGTTCACAAGGACTATGGTGGTCTGCTTGAAACATGTAGGTATTACAGACTCAGTCAGAAAGAGGTTGAAAATGTCAGGGAAGACGGCTTTGTGAATGTTAACCTGTTTAAAGGTCATGCTCATATCGGCTGCGGAGAGCGGCTGGGTTTCCCTTTGTAGTCCGTAATAGTTTGCAAATCCTGCCACATCCGACGAGCGTCAGAGCCGGTGTAGTAGCATTCAATCTTAGTCCTGTATTGACGCTTTTCCTGTTTGATGGTTTGTCTGAGGGCATAGCATCTGGATTAGTGTCCCACTCCTTGAAAATGGCAGCTCTAGCCTTTAGCTCGGGGCGGATGTTGCCTGTAATCCATGGCTTCTGGTTGGGATATGTATGTACGGTCACTGTGGGGACAACATCGTTGATGCACTTATTGATGAAGCCTGTGACTGAGGTGATATACTCCTCAATGCCATTGGATGAATCCTGGAACATATTCCAGTGTGCTAGCAAAACAGTCCTGTAGCGTTGCATCCCCGTCATCTGACCACATCCGTATTGAGCGAGTCACTGGTAATTCCTGCTTTAGTTTTTGCTTGTAAGCAGGAATCAGGAGGATATAATTATGGTCAGATTTGCCAAATGGAGGGCGAGGGAGAGCTTTGTATGCATTTCTGTGTGTGGAGTAAAGGTGGTCTAGAGTTTTATTTTCCTCTGGTTGCACATACGACATGTTGGTAGAAATTAAGTAAAACAGATTTAAGTTTCCCTGCTTTAAAGTCCCCGGCCAGTAGAAGCACCGCTTCTGGATGAGAATTTTCTTGTTTGCCCATTGCCTTATACAGCTCGTTGAGTGCGGTCTTAGTGCCAGCATCGGTTTGTGGTGGTAGATGGCTACGAATAATATAGATGAGAACTCTGTTGATAGATAGTGTGGTCTACAGCTTATCATGAGGTACCTCAGGCGAACAATACCTTGAGACTTCTTTAATATTAAACATTGCTCACAAGCTGTTATCGACAAATAGACACACACACACACCCCTTCTCTTACCAGACATAGCTGCTCTGCCCTGCTGGTGCATGGAAAACCCAGCCAGCTCTATACATAAGATATTATAGTTTTTAATGTCCCGTTGGTAGGATAGTCTTAATCATCAAGTTTATTTTCCAATGATTGCACATTGGCCAATAGTACTGATGGTAGTGTTGGTTTACACACTCACAAGGCACCTGACCTCCGCCCCCATTTTCTCAGTCTTTTCTTCACGCGAATGACATGGATTTGGGCCTGGTCTCGAGGAAGCAGTATATCCTTTGCGTCAGACTCATTAAAGAAAAAATCTTCGACCAGTTCGAGATGAGTAATCGCTTTTCTGATGTCCTGAAGCTCAGTTGAAGTCGGAAGTTTACATACACTCAGTTTGGAGTCATTAAACTCGTTTTTCAACCAATCCACAAATTTCTTGTTAACAAACTATACTTTTGGTAAGTCGGTTAGGAGATCTACTTTGTGGTTGACACAAGTAATTTTTCCAACAATTGTTTACAGACAGATTATTTCACTTATAATTCACTGTACCAGTTCCAATGGGTCAGAAGTTTAAATACACTAAGTTGACTCCAAAATTCCAGAAAATGTCATGGTTTACAAGTTTTTGATAGGCTAATTGACATAATTTGAGTCAATTAGAGGTGTACCTGTGGATGTATTTCAAGGCCTACCTTCAAACACAGTGCCTCTTTGCTTGACATCATGGGAAAATCAAAAGAAATCAGCCAAGACCTCAGAAAATAAATTGTAGACATCCACAAGTCTGGTTCATTGCTTGGGACAAATTTCCAAATGCCTGAAGGTACCACGTTCAATTGAACAAACAATAGTACGCAAGTATAAACATCATGGGACCACGCAGCCGTCATACCACTCAGGAAGGAGACACGTTCTGTCTCCTAGAGATGAACGTACTTTGGTGCGAAAAGTGCAAATCAATTCCAGAACAACAGCAAAGGACCTTGTGAATAAGAGCCATTTGTTGCGTAATAGGAACCATTTGCTGCCGTAAAAAGAACCGTTTGCTGTCGTAATAGGAGCCATTTGCTGCCGTAATAGGAGCCATTTGCTGCATAATAAGAACCATTCACTGCGTAATAGGAACCATTTGCTGCCGTAATAGGAGCCAGTTGCTAAGAATCTGCCGCCTGCTCTTCTACAACCGCTTCTTCCACGGGGACAAGATGGACTGTGGAGTCGAAATTGTCGGCGTGGTCAGCTGAGTTTTGTAAAAATTACTCTGTTAGGTTTTGTAGAAGCACATCAATAGCTGATACTGAACAGCTTGTGAAGGCTCTTGCTCCTCTTGTGGCTATCGCTGATCCATTATTTTTCTCACCACAGGGTTAGTAATTCAAGAGAAAAGAATCTGGTTAAAAACTTTAAACACTAATTCACTTAAAAAAAAAAATTGATTCATGAAAAACAAATGTTTAACAAATGTTCAACAAATGTTCAATTTTCCAGGAAAACACATTGCAAATTTAAATCAATGACTCACATCATCCGTAGGTCTACCGCTATCTGCCAGAGGTTTTTGATCAAGTGTAGGGTAACTTGTTTTTATAAGTCTTTTTTACTTCAAAGTCATACCCCTTGACATATTCCACATTTTGTTGTGTTACAGTTTGAATTCAAAATAGTTTTTTTTCTCTCACCCATCTACCAACAATTCCCCATAATGACAAAGTGAAAATACAGAAATATCTCATCTCATTAGCCAAAACGTTGTAGAAGCATCTTTGGCAGCGATTAAGGCTGAGTCTTTCTGGGTAAGTCTCTAAGAGCTTTTCACACTTGGATTGTGCAACATTTGCCCATTGGCCTTTTCAAAATTCTTCAAGCTCTTTCAAATTGGTTGTTGATCATTGCTAGGCAACCATTTCTAGGTCTTGCCACATATTTTCACATAGATCTAAGTCAAAACTGTAACTTGGCTAATCAGGAACATTCACTGTCTTCTTGGTAAGCCATTCCAGTGTAGATTTGTCCTTGTGTTTTAGGTTATTGTCCTGCTGAAAGGGGAATTCATATCCCAGTGTCTGTTGGAAAGAAGCCTGAAGCAGGTTTACCTCTAGGATTTAGCATGCGCTTAAATTCATACCATTTCTATTATCCTGAAAAACTCCCGCAGTCATTAATGATTACTAGCATACCCATAACATGATGCAGCCATCACTATGCAGCCACCACTACCACTTGACCAGCACAAAAACATCCTATGCCGTACTGCATTAGTATTGAATAGCCCCCGCGATATGCAACTTTTCAGGGAAGTCAGGAACCAGTATACACAGAAAGGAAAGCAAAGGCTAGCTTTTTCAAACATAAATTTGCATCCTGGAGCACAAACTCATAAAAGTTCTGGTACACTGTAAAGTCCATGGAGAATAAGAGCACCTCCTCCCAGCTGCCCACTCCACTGAGGATAGGAAACACTGTCACCACAGATAAATCCACGATAATTGAGAATTTCAATAAGCATTTTTCTACGGCTGGCCATGCTTTTAACCTGGCTACCCCTACCCTGGTCAACAGCCCTGCACCCCCCACAGCAACTTGCCCAAGCCTCCCCATTTCTCCTTCACCCAAATCCAGATAGCTGATGTTCTGAAAGAACTGCGAAATCTGGATCCATACAAATCAGCCGGGCTAGACAATCTGGACCATCTCTTTCTAAAATTATCCGCCGTCATTGTTGCAACCCTTATTAATAGCCGGTTCAACATCTCTTTTGTATCGTCTGAGATCCCCAAAGATTGGAAAGCTGCCGCGGTCATCCCCCTCTTCAAAGGGGGAGACACTCTAGACCCAAACTGCTACACACCTACAGTGGGGAGAACAAGTATTTCTTACTTAAAGTGGGGAGAACAAGTATTTCTTACTTAAAAATCATACAATGTGATTTTCTGGATATTTGTTTTAGATTCCGTCTCTCACAGTTGAAGTGTACCTATGATAAAAAATTACTGACCTCTACATGCTTTGTAAGTAGGAAAACCTGCAAAATCGTCAGTGTATCAAATACTTGTTCTCCCCACTGTATATCTAGTTAACAAACAGATCACCGACCATTTCGAATCCCACCGTACCTTCTCAAGGTCCTAAACGTTATCATAACCGCCATCAATAAGAGACCACTGTGCAGCTGTATTCATCAACCTGGCCAAGGCTTTCGACTCTGTCAATCACCACATTCTTATCGGCAGACTCAACAGCCTTGGTTTCTCTAATGACTGCCTCGTCTGGTTCACCATCTACTTCTCCGACAGAGTTCAGTGTGTCAAATCGGAGGGCCTGTTGTCCTGACCTCTGGCAGTCTCTATGGGAGAGCCACAGGGTTCAATTCTCGGGTCGACTCTTTTCTCTGTATAAATCAATGATGTCACTCTTGCTGTTGGTGATTCTCTGATCCACCTCTACGCAGACGACACCATTCTGCATACTTCTGGTCCTTCTTTGGACACTGTGTTAACTAACCTCCAGACGAGCTTCCATGCCATATAATTCTCCTTCCGTGGCCTCCAACTGCTCTTAAATACAAGTAAAACTAAATGCATGCTCTTCACCCGATCGCTGCCCACACCTGCCCGCCCGTCCAGCATCACTACTCTGGATGGTTCTGACTTAGAATATGTGGACAACTACAAACACCTAGGTGTCTTGTTAGACTGTAAACTTTCCTTCCAGACTCACATTAAGCATCTCCAATCCAAAATTAAATCTAGAATCGGGCTTCCTATTTCACAACAAAGCATCCTTCACTCATGCTGCCAAACATACCCTTCGTAAAACTGACTATCCTACCGATCCTTGACTTCGGCGATGTAATTTACAAAATAGCCTCCAACACTCTACTCAGCAAATTGGATGCAGTCATATACTACCCACCACTGCGACCTGTACGCTCTCGTTGGCTGGCCCTCGCTTCATACTCGTCGCCAAACCCACTGGCTCCAGGTCATCTATAAGTCTATGCTAGGTAATTCCCCGCCTTATCTCAGCTCACTGGTCACCATAGCAGCACCCACCCGTAGCACGCGCTCCAGCAGGTATATCTCACTGGTCACCCCCAAAGCCAATTCCTCCTTTGGCCGCCTTTCCTTCCAGTTCCCTGCTGCCAATGATTGGAACAAATTGCAAAAATCACTGAAGCTGGAGACTCATATCTCTCTCACTAGCTTTAAGCGCCAGCTGTCAGAGCAGCTCACAGATGACTGCACCTGTACATAGCTCATCTGTAAATAGCCCATCCAATCTACCTCATCCCCATACTGTATTTATTTATTTATCTTGCTCCTTTGCACCCCAGTATCTCTACTTGCACATTCATCTTCTGCACATCTATCACTCCAGTGTTTAATTGCTATTTTGGAATTATCTCGCCACTATGGCCTATTTATTGCCTTACCTCCCTTATCCTACCCCATTTGCACACATTGTATATCGACTTTTTCTATTGTGTTATTGACTTGTTCATTCCATGTGTAACTCTGTGTTGTTGTTTGTGTCGAACTGCTTTGCTTTATCTTGGCCAGGTCGCAGTTGTAAATGAGAACTTGTTCTCATCTAGCCTACCTGGTTTAATAAAGGTGAAATTTAAAAATTTTAAAAACTATGCTTGAAAATATGGAGAGTGGTACTCAGTAATGTGATGTATTGGATTTTCCCCAAACATAACACTTCGTATTTAGGATAACAAATGAATTGTTTTGCTGCATTTTTAGCAGTATTTCTTATGTGCCTTCTTGTAAACAGGATGCATGTTTTGTCGTGGTGGGAAAAGTACTGAATGTCATACTTGAGTAAAGACTTGAGTAAAGATACCTTAATAGAAAAGGACTCAAGTAAAAGTGAAAGTCACCCAGTAAAATACTACTTGAGTAAAAGTCTAAAAGTACTTGGTTTTAAATATACTTAAGTATCAAAAGTAAATGGAATTGCTCAAATGTACTGAAGTATCAAAAGTAAACGTATAAATCATTTCAAATTCCTTATTTTAAGCAAACCAGACGGCACCTTTTAAAAAACTATTTTTTTGTTGGCGGATATTCAGGAGCACACTCCAACAGTCAGACATAATTTACAAACGAAGCATTTGTGTTTAGTGAGTCCACCAAATCAGAGGCAGTAGGATAAAGCAATCCTTCTGACCCCCCCCCCCCCCCTTAAAAGATTTAGATGCACTATTGTAAAGTGGCTGTTCCACTGGATGTCATAAGGTGAATGCACCAATTTGTAACTCGCTCTGGATAAGAGTGTCTGCTAAATGACTTAAATGTAATGTAAATGTAATCACAGTAGTTACATTTGTACTAATGCTCAGTAGTTCTACTAATCACAGTAGTTACATTTGTACTAATGCACAGTAGTTCTACTAATCACAGTAGTTACATTTGTACTAATGCACAGTAGTTCTACTAATCACAGTAGTTACATTTGTCCTAATGCACAGTAGTTCTACTAATCACAGTAGTTACATTTGTACTAATGCACAGTAGTTCTACTAATCACAGTAGTTACATTTGTCCTAATGCACAGTAGTTCTACTAATCACAGTAGTTACATTTGTACTACTGCATAGTATCACCAGGTCTGATTATAAAGAAAGTAAGAATGCTACTGCTAGTCTGGTCCCAGACCTACAAGTGCTCCGATGGTCAGAGCAGATGGCAGAGGAGTTGGCTAAAGCACATACAGATCTGGGACCAGGCTAACTTTGACCCTGATGCTAATGCTGTTCAGAAATCAAAAACAAATCATGAAGACATCATCCCAATCTTTGTTTGCCCTTTGGCTTCGATTCAATTTTTTTATTCACTCTAGAAAAAACGTGTGCTAGTACAATGCATGCTAAATCAGGTTTCATAATCGACAATGGGCTAAGTACTTTTCACCACTGATGTTTTGTAATATTTTTATTTTGTACAGGCTTCCTTAATTTCACTCTATCAATTAGGTTAGTATTGAAGAGTAACTACAATATTGTTGAGCCATCCTCAGTTTTCTCCTATCACAGCCATTAAACTCTGTAGCTGTTTTAAAGTCACCATTGGCCTCATGGTGAAATCCTTGAGTGGTTTCCTTCCTCTCCAACAACTGTGTTACGAAGGACGCCTGTATCGTTGTAGTGACTGGGTGTATTCATACACCATCCAAAGTGTCAATAATAGCTTCACCATGCTCAAAGGGATATTCATTTTTTTACCCATCTCCAATAGGTGACCTTCTTTACGAAGCATTGGAAAACCTCCCTGGTCTTTGTTGTTGAATCTGTGTTTGAAATTAATTGCTCGACTGAGGGACCTTACAAATAATTGTATAAATGGGGTACAGAGATTAGGTAGTCTTTAAAAGATCATGTTAAACACTTACTATATGACTTGTTAAGCATATTTTTACGCCATATTCTTACGCCGAAATTATTTAGGCTTGCCATAACAAAAGGGTTGAATACTTACTGACACAAGACATTTCAGATTTTCATGTGTAATTCATTTCTAAACATTTAGAAAAAAAACATAATTTCCTTTAATATTATGGGGTATTGTGTGTAGACCAGTGACACAAAATCTAAATTTAATACATTTTAAATTCAGGGAGTAACACAACAAAATGTGTAAAAAATCTATGAGTGTGAATACTTTCTGAAGATATTGTAGATACTAGGTTTCAGACTGGTGTTTTGGACGGTGTTGGGGCGACACCAATACCAATCTAATCTCTAGGTTTTTCTGACAAACACTAATTGCTGGTGACAGCAACACTGTTTATGGATAGGGGTGTGAAGTCAGAGAAAACACCACATGTCTAATTGTTGGCCGTAATACTTTTCTCTTAATAAACTCTCCCTCCCTCTCCCTCACCTCGTCTCATACGGTCTCCCTCCAGGGCCCTGTGTGGCCCAATTGGCCTGCGTGACCTTTCGCTGCAGCCCCTCTGCTCTCCCCACCCCGGCTCCTCCTCCAGCGGACTCCCTCTCACACACTCACACATCCCCAAACACACACACCTGCCCCCACGTTTCACTCACATACTGTACATTCATTAGTATACAACATGTACGTAGTACACAACCTAATTCATATTTAAACTCTTTCACACAGTCTTAGCCCCACACGTTGTGTCACAAAGTTCACCGCATAGGAACACCATGCTCATGTTAGCCTACGTACACATACAGTTCAGCATCAATCATCACACACATTCCTGAGTGAATAAAATCCGCCTGACCATGCCCAGACACATGTGACCCACTTACAGTTTTTTTTGATTGCTTAAGCACGATTTTCAAAACAGGGCCCGTGTTTTCAAAACACTACACACAATTAGCACAACCACACACCCAATTAGCAAAACACTACAGATCCTTTGCAAAATTAAACACTCTTGTAAAAACTATACACTTCTTTTTAAAAACCACACTTTGTTACCATATGAAACACACACGTTTCACATTACTATACTCTGTTTGCACGAGTTACACTCTGCTGTGATAAACCTAAAACACTTTTAGCACTTCTACTTCCCTGTGATTAGAGTAGGCTACTATCAACAAAGTACAAATATAATGTCAATTCACCAAACACTACACAAGACCAATGTTGCAGACTGAAGAAACTCATGTATTTCTCAACACGCCCAAAATGTTGATATGGAGATTCATAATACTGTAACCAAACGTCACTTTACGTATTGTAAGTTTAAAAAATAAAAATAACTAGACATTGTCTCTTCGCCTAGCTGGATCTGGCCAGAGAATTTCATCAACATCGCAGGCAATGTTGTCATTAGCAAGACACCTTGGAAAGAAACGTCTTGAATGACGAATCCATCCTTGCATTGCTGCTACCTCCATCTGGTCACAGGGCTCCTCCATGGCTTTGATGAGGGGTACCTCAGCCTGGAGACGGAGATCATATACCTTCCACCTCCATGCAGAGAAAAACTCTTCTATAGGGTTGAGGAATAGAGAGTATGGTGGAAGATATAGGACGGTGAAATGTGGATGTTGCTGAAACCAGTTCTGAACCAGAGCAGAGCGGTGGAAAGACACATTGTCCCAGACAACAATGTATTGCATATGATCGATTTGATTTGCTGCTGTTATGTTGTGCAATTGGTCCAAGAATGTAAGTATGAGTGCTGTGTTGGGCCCATATGGGCATGGCGGTGGAGGACCCCATTCTGTGTAATGGCTGCACAGTGTTATATTACCCCCACGTTGCCCTGGGACATTGACTATAGCCCTGTGGCCAATGATGTTTCTTTCCCCTCCTTCGTGTTCTCGTCAGGTTGAACCCAGCCTCATCTACGTAATGAACTCATGCTGGATCTCCTCTCCATCCATTCGTAAAACTCTCTGAAAAACAGTGTCAGGCAAAATTGTGTAGTTCAGTGTAGATCTAGTATACATATTACAGTACAGTAAAAGATTATGAGACAGTATGCAAGATCACACTGCTAAAGTGAATACATACCTCTGCATAATCATGCCGCAGTCGTTTCACCCTTTCGGGTGAAAGGCACTCGATAAGTTTTAGATATGGTGATATTTTTACAATACCTTTTTTCCGGTCGAAATGTTCTCATCACACTTGCCACTGTATATCGGCTTAGATTTGGCTGTACTCGCAGTCCAGCCTCCCTCAGCGTCAGGCCGTGGTTGACAACGTGGTCAACCAGTGTTGCGCGGATCTCATTTGTCAGATTCGGTCCTCTTTGAGCACCTTCTTGTCTTCCTCCTCCTCCTCGTCCTCCTCCTCCTCCTCCTCCTCCTCCTCCTCCTCCTCCTCCTCCTCCTCCTCGTTCTCCTCGTTCTCCTCGTCCTCCTCGTTCTCCTCGTTCTCCTCCTCCTCCTCCTCCTCCTCCTCCTCGTCTTACTCTTTCTCTGACTCTTTCCATTGTGCTTGAAGACCGATGAACTCACCTGCTGCTTTTTATAGTGCTTATACACCTGATTGGTGTGTCTACAATTAAGCAAACGAGTGTTTGCACACCTGATGACTGTGTTGAACCAATTGGTTGGACGGCGTGGTAATTTGACAGTCAGTGCTTTGGTATTGCAAGGACGTGACTTCATGATAGATTTTTGTGTGTAATGTATGTTAAGTGTGTTTAGTATTTTGCAAATCACTGTGTGTAGAGTTTTGCAACAAGTGTGAGGTTGACAATGTGCTTATAGTTGTGCAAATATGGGCTGATGTTTTGCTTCTTGAGTGTAAGGTTTTGCTAATAGTGTACTACTTTTAATTTTAGTGTGTAAGCAATCCAAAAAAACTATAATGTACAGACACGTAAATATACATGACCTATGACCTTTAGGTTATCAATCAAATTGTGACAGAAGCACTGCCCTACTCACTCCTCATGACTGTTGCTGTGAGTATCATGGGAAATGGGAAATGTTGGGAAATGTTGAGTCTCCATAATCTCACTGATGATTGATATGAGGAAATATCGAAGGTACTTGAATAAAATAAGTTGTCTACATTCTTATTCACTTGGGAAGTGTCCAGCTCAGTTGCCATGGTATTTAATTAAACATTTGATGTCTTTAAACAGCATACAGTGTGTTGAGAGTCCTTGGTGCATTGAAGTGTTAGTGATCATCATTTGATATCCATTCAAGTTATTTCAGAATTAAACATTTCAGTCATTGTTTTCTTTCAATCATCTGTGGAGAATAGCATGGTCAAAAGCAATACACCAGTCCACAGACCACTGACATTTCATGATAACACCATATAAAATCGTAACATACTCAGTAGCTACAGTATATATCCTTAGTCTGGTGTCAGTTCATTCATAAAATAGATTAAAGGGTTGAGAGGAGCAGCTATACTCTGGTCAGAATCTCATATCTGACATTTCTGAGAGGGGTTCCCTTTTCCTGTAAGGAGACCAACAACACCGACTGCATGATCTAGTATTAATACTATCATCTGGGCCAGGGCTCTTTGTGTTCATTGCCTGTAATGTGTTTGTTTAGGCCATAAGGTTTAAATGGAGCCTGAGGACTGGGGACATACTGTAGCTGTTGATTTCTATTCTGTGATAACAGAACTGAGTTAGGCCCAGCCAGTTCAATGCCATTGGGCCATGGATCAGAGCGGATCATAACAGACCTGGTCAGACCAACTTGACATGCTTCTGCTTTTTGGGTGCGCTGCCAAAAAGGACAATCTTGCTATTTCATGTGAAAAACAATATGCTCTCCCCATAGATCATTTAGGTCAATGGAGAGGTGTGTTTACTGAGTCATGAATGACTAGCAACTATTTTCGGCATGCTTTTGCAGGTGGCTCTATGGTAGAAAGTGATGATTATGAAACTCTGTTATCTAAGACCTCTTTCTCCTGAATAGTTGAGTAGAAATTCAATGCCTGTCAAGATTTTTTTCTAAGTTAGTCAGCATCTTTAGATTTCCACCCGGTTCTACTTGCTCAGCTGTCCAGTGGTGACTTGCCGTTTTAGATGGTCAATTTGCAAGTTCATCCATTTTGTATGTTTTTGTACAACCTCAGCATGGTTCTAAGATAAACAAGGACTGTCTCTCCAAAAAAAGACATTTAAAGGTAAATGCATGGTCTAATTTCTCAAGGAGAATGTAAGGAATGCTATGCTAAACCTGCAAACAATATGGCTAAGCTTTACCTCTAAGCATAATTCAGTCATGGTACAGGAATAGGTAATGAACACATGGTAAATTAGTATTTAAATGACCATATATAAACATGTTTACTGCAGATTCATCACCAACAGATATTCATCACCCACAGGGTATTCATCACCCACAGGGTATTCATCACCCACAGGGTATTCATCACCCACAGGGTATTCATCACCAACAGATATTCATCACCCACAGGGTATTCATCACCCACAGGGGATTCATCACCCACAGGATATTCATCACCCACAGGGTATTCATCATCCACAGGGTATTCATCACCCACAGGGTATTCATCACCAACAGATATTCATCACCCACAGGGTATTCATCACCCACAGGGTATTCATCACCCACAGGGTATTCATCACCCACAGGGTATTCATCACCAACAGATATTCATCACCCACAGGGTATTCATCATCCACAGGGTATTCATCACCCACAGGGTATTCATCACCAACAGATATTAATCCCCCACAGGGTATTCATCACCCACAGGGTATTCATCACCCACAGGGTATTCATCACCAACAGATATTCATCACCCACAGGGTATTCATCACCCACAGGGTATTCATCACCAACAGATATTCATCACCCACAGGGTATTCATCACCCACAGGGTATTCATCACCAACAGATATTCATCACCCACAGGGTATTCATCACCAACAGATATTCATCACCCACAGGGTATTCATCACCAACAGATAATCATCACCCACAGGGTATTCATCACCAACAGATATTCATCACCCACAGGGTATTCATCACCAACAGATATTCATCACCCACAGGGTATTCATCACCCACAGGGTATTCATCACTCACAGATATTCATCACCCACAGGGTATTCATCACCCACAGGGTATTCATCACCAACAGATATTCATCACCCACAGGGTATTCATCACCCACAGGGTATTCATCACCCACAGGGTATTCATCACCAACAGATATTCATCCCCCACAGGGTATTCATCACCAACAGATATTCATCACCCACAGGGTATTCATCACCCACAGGGTATTCATCACCCACAGGGTATTCATCACCAACAGATATTCATCACCCACAGGGTATTCATCACCAACAGATATTCATCACCCACAGGGTATTCATCACCCACAGGGTATTCAATTAAACATTTCAGTGAGAGTTTTCCTTCCTGTCGTTTAGCATTTATTAAGGAAAACCCTCAGGACGAACATAAAAACATGAATGGCCCTTCAAATCAAATATATTTATATAGCCCTTCTTACATCAGCTGATATCTCAAAGTCCTGTACAGAAACCCAGCCTAAAATCCCAAACAGCAAGCAATGCAGGTGTAGAAGCACGGTGGCTAGGAAAAACTCCCTAGAAAGGCTAAAACCTAGGAAGAAACCTAGAGAGGAACCAGGCTATGAGGGCTGGCCCGTCCTCTTCTGGCTGTGCCGGGTGGAGATTATAACAGAACATGGCCAAGATGTTCAAATGTTCATAAATGACCAGCATGGTCAAATAATAATAATCACAGTAGTTGTCGAGGGTGCAGCAAGTCAGCACCTCAGGAGTAAATGTCAGTTGGCTTTTCATAGCCGATCATTAAGAGTATCTCACGTTCCTGCTGTCTCTAGAGAGTTGAAAACAGCAGGTCTGGGACAAGTAGCACGTCCGGTGAACAGGTCAGGGTTCCATAGCTGCAGGCAGAACAGTTGAAACTGGAGCAGCAGCACGGCCAGGTGGACTGGGGACAGCAAGGAGTCATCATGCCAGGTAGTCCTGAGGCATGGTCCTAGGGCTCAGGTCCTCCGAAAGAGAGAAAGAAAGAGAGAAAGAGAGAATTAGAGAGAGCATACTTAAATTCACACAGGACACCGGATAAGACAGGAGAAGGACTCCAGATATAACAAACTGACCCTAGCCCCCCGACACATAAACTACTGCAGCATAAATACTGGAGGCTGAGACAGGAGGGGTCAGGAGAAACTATGGCCCCATCCGATGATACCCCCGGACAGGGCCAAACAGGAAGGATATACCTTGATTATGGACAACATTTATTCCATGGGACAAAACTAGGTCCAGAGTATGACTGTGACAGTGAGTAGGTCCAGAGACATGTTGGACAAAACCCATTGAGTCGATGATGGCTCCGAAAGCCTTTTGGAGTAGGTCTCTGGACTTTTCCATGTGAATATTAAAATCACCAAAAATTAGAATATTATCTGCTATGACTACAATGTCCGATAGGAATTCAGGGAACTCAGTGAGGAACGCTGTATATGGCACAGGAGGCCTGTAAACAGTAGCTATAAAAAGTGATTGAGTAGGCTGCATAGATTTCATGACTAGAAGCTCAAAAGACGAAAACGTTATTTTTTTTTTTGTAAATTGAAATGTGCTATCGTAAATGTTAGCAACACCTCCGCCTTTGCGGGATGCACCGGGGATATGGTCACTAGTGTAACCAGGAGGTGAGGCCTCATTTAACACAGTAAATTCATCAGGCTTAAGCCATGTTTCAGTCAGGCCAATCACATCAAGATTATGATCAGTGATTAGTTCATTGACTATAACTGCCTTTGAAGTGAGGGATCTAACATTAAGTAGCCCTTTTTTGAGATGTGAGGTATCACGATCTCTTTCAATAATGTCAGGAATGGAGGAGGTCTTTATCCTAGTGAGATTGCTAAGGCGAACACCGCCATGTTTAGTTTTGCCCAACCTAGGTCGAGGCACAGACACGGTCTCAATGGGGATAGCTGAGCTGACTACACTGACTGTGCTAGTGGCAGACTCCACTAAGCTGGCAGGCTGGCTAACAGCCTGCTGCCTGGCCTGCACCCTATTTCATTGTGGAGCTAGAGGAGTTAGAGCCCTGTCTATGTTGGTAGAAAAGATGAGAGCACCCCTCCAGCTAGGATGGAGTTCGTCACTCCTCAGCAGGCCAGGCTTGGTCCTGTTTGTGGGAGAGTCCCAGAAAGAGGGCCAATTATCTACAAATTCTATCTTTTGGGAGGGGCAGAAAACAGTTTTCAACCAGCGATTGAGTTGTGAGTGTCACACCCTGACCGTAGAGATCCTTTTTATGTCTCTATTTTGGTTGGTCAGGGTGTGAGTTGGGGTGGGCATTCTATGTCTGGTGTTCTATGTTGTCTATTTCTTTGTGTTTGGCCGTGTGTGGTTCTCAATCAGAGGCAGCTGTCTATCGTTGTCTCTGATTGAGAACCATATTTAGGTAGCCTGTTTTCCCACTTTGAGTTGTGGGTGATTGTGAAAGGGGATGTGAAACACATCTACACATCCTAGTAATATAAAATAATATAATTTCCCAATTCTTTTGAGCATACAATATAGCTCAGTATTTGTATTATTTATTTTATAGTCATTTTTACTCATCTTTATTTTTTTTATTTTTTTTATTTAGCCTTTATTTAACTATGCAAGTCAGTTAAGAACAAATTCTTATTTACAATGACGGCCTACCAAAAGGCAAAAGGCCTCCTGCGGGGACTGGGGCTGGGATTACAAAAAAAAATAAATACAATATTAATATAGGACAAAACACAAATCACGACAAGAGAAGACAACACTAAATAAAGAGAGACCTAAAGACAACAACATAGCAAGGCAGTAACACATGACAACACAGCATGGCAGCAAGACAACATGACCACAACATGGTAGCTGCACAAAAAAGGGTACAAACATTATTGGGCACAGACAACAGCACAAAGGGAAAGAAGGTATAGACAACAATACATCATTCAAAGCAGCCACAACTGTCAGTAAGAGTGTCCGTGATTGATTGTTGCCGCTCCTTCCAGTCGCTAGCTGCAGCGAACTGAAAAGACGAGCGACCCAGGGATGTGTGTGTTTTGGGGACCTTCAACAGAATGTGACTGGCAGAATAGGTGTTGTATGTGGAGGATGAGGGCTGCAGTAGATATCTCAGATAGGGGGAGTGAGGCCTAAGAGGGTTTTATATATAGTTGTTCTTGCGACGGTATACAGAGATGACCAGTTTACAGAGGAGTATAGAGTACGATGTATCCTATAAAGAACATTGGTGGCAAATCTGATAGCCGAATGGTAAAAAACATCTAGCCGCTCGAGATCACCCTTACCTGCCAATCTATAAATTAAATCTCCGTAATCTAGCATGGGTAGGATGGTCATCTGAATCAGGGTTAGTTTGGCAGCTGTGGTGAAAGAGGAGCGATTACGATAGAGGAAACCAAGTCTAGATTTAACTTCAGCCTTTAGCTTTGATATGTGCTGAGAGAAGGACAGTGTACCGTCTAGCCATACTCCCAAGTACTTGTATGAGGTGACTACCTCAAGCTCTAAACCCTCAGAGGTAGTAATCAAACCTGTAGGGGGAGAGGCATTATTCTTACCAAACCACATTACCTTTTTTTTGAGGTGTACAGAACAAGGTTAAAGGTAGAGAAAGCTTGTTGGACACTAAGAATGCTTTGTTGTAGAGCATTTAACACAACATCCTGGGAGGGGCCAGCTGGGTATAAGACTGTATCATCTACATATAAATGGATGAGAGAGATTCCTGCTGCATGAGCTATGTTGTTGATGTAAATTGAATAGAGCGTGGGGCCTAGGATTGAGCCTTGGGGTACTCCCTTGGTGACAGGCAGTGGATTAGACAGCAGATTTTCTGACTTTATACACTGCACTCTTTGAGAGAGGTAGTTAGCAAACCAGGCCAAAGACCCTTCAGAGACACCAATACTCCTTAGCCGGCCCACAAGAATGGAATGGTCTACCGTATCAAAAGCTTTGGCCAAGTCAATAAAAATAGCAGCACACCATTGCTTAGAATCAAGGGCAATGGTGACATCCTTGAGGACCTTTAAGGCTGCAGTGACACATCCATAACCTGAGCAGAAACCAGATTGCATACCAGAGAGAATACTATAAAGACATCAAGAAAGCCAGTCAGCTGATTATTGACAAGTTTTCCCAACACTTTTGATAAACAGGCAAAAATAGAAATAGGCCTAATAACAGTTAGGATCAGCTTGACCTCCCCTTTAAATAAAGGACGAACCGTGGCTGCCTTCTAAGCAATGTGAACCACCCCAGAAAGGAGAGAGGTTAAAAAGGTCAGAGATAGGCTTGGCGATGATAGGGGCAGCAACCTTAAAGAAGAAAGGGTCTAAACCATCTGACCCAGATGGCTTTCTTGGGTCAAGTTTCAGGAGCTCCTTTAGCACCTCGGACTCAGTGACTGTATGCAGGGAGAAACGTTGTAGCAGGGCAGGGAAAAAGAGGGAGAAGCATCAGGGATAGTAACATTAGAAGGGGTGGGAGATGAGGAAATGTTGGACGGGCAAGGAGGCATGGCTGAGTCAAATAGGAATCCTGACTTAATGAAGTGGTGATTAAAGAGCTCAGCCCTTTGCTTCTTGTCAGTAACAACCACATCATCAACTTTACAGGACATGGGCAGCTGTGAGGAGGAGGGTTTATTCTCCAAGTCTTTAACCGTTTTCCAGAACTTCTTGGGGTTAGACCCACAGAGAGAGAACTGCTCCTTAAAGTTACTAACTTTGGCCTTCCGGATAGCCTGACTGCACTTATTTCTCATTTGCCTGAACGAGAGCGAGTCAGCCTGAGTATGCGTGTGCCGAGCCTTTCGCCAAATGCAATTCTTGAGGTGGAGTAACTCTGCAAGATCACGGTCGAACCAGGGGCTGAACCTGTTTTTTAATTCTCATTTTCTTTATGGGGGCGTGTTAGCTAACAATACCACAAAAAAATATAAAAAACGAAGGTCCAAGCGTCTTTGACAGAGGGGATCAAGCTGATTCCATTTTATACCATTTTACAGAGGACAGTTTATAAAGGAAGGCTTGCTCATTAAAGTTATTTAGCAAGCGCCTATGACAAATCAGGACTGGTCGTTTCACTGAGCAGCCATTATGAACACAGGTTGTAAAACAGTGATCACTAAGGTCATTACAGAAAACACCAGACTGATACCTATCAGGATTATTTGTGAGGATAACATCAAGAAGAGTAACCTTTTCTGGGTGTTTGGAGTCATACGTTGTGGGATTGGTAATAATCTGAGAAAGATTTAGGGAGTCGCATTGCTTTAGAACTTGGTCAGGTGGTTTAAGCATGTCCCAGTTTAGGCCACCTAGCAGGACAAATTCAGACTTGGTGTAAGGAGCCAGGACGACAGCACCCAACAACAGTCAAAAAGAGCTATTTGAAAGTGTAATACTTAAAATCAGCAAGTCAAATTGTTTGTGGACAGTCTTGGTGGAGACAGCCGAGCACTGAAGGTGATCCTTGGTAAAGATTGCCACTCCAACACCTAGAAGATTTGTCTTGCTGAAAAAGGTTATAACCAGAAAGGTTCATTTAACATCAGTATTCAAAACACTCTTCCTTAACCACGTCTCAGTAATGACCAACATATCTGTATTGGAGCCGTAAACCCACACTTTAAATTGGTACAGTTTAGGTAATAAGCTTCTAGTGTTAACGTGCAGAAAACCCAGGCTTTTACGAGAGCAGAAATCAGTGAATCAAGCGTGCCAATAATTCTGGACCTGACTGTATGTGAAGTCATGATGATGAATACAGCTTGAATATCGCTTGCAAACCAAGGCCAAAGAGTTGGCCGTCCTTGACAGTTCATCCTATATGATCAGAGTGCATATTTGGTGTTCACCGGTAGTCATCCAGTGAATTGAAAGTCTTTACAGCTCAGTGTATTTACAATATGAGGGCTATCAATGTCTTTCTCAAAGGAAAGATAACTAGCCCCTAATAACTATCTTTATTATTGGCGGAAATGTATTTATTTCTGAAGGTTCAGACCAATACATTAAGGGAGTTTGACTGTATCGCTTAGCTAATTTACTTTTTTTTTTTACCCTAATACTCTTTCAATTGGAGCTTGAATCTTTAAGGGAATATAACCTATTTTTAGCTAGATTTCTCCAAAACGACTTACTCCAGGGAAATACGTCTAACATTTTATTGTACTTAATGTCGATCATTGAACCTCGTAGATAATTGCAATTTATTCCCTGATGAAACTAGAAGCTTGTATTTCTGTTGAACATATCTTTCAATTTGAACAACCTTGTCCACGCGTACCCTTTTGTCAATAACCACAGCGACTGTCATGGGAGGCCACAGAGAGGGAAGGTTTAGAGTGGTACAGTCAGGGAAAGGTGTCCCTGGGGTTAAGGGGGGAAGGTTTAGAGAGGTACAGTCAGGGAAAGGTGTCCCTGGGGTTAAGGGGGGAAGGTTTAGAGTGGTACAGTCAGGGAAAGGTGTCCCTGGGGTTAAGGGGGGAAGGTTTAGAGTGGTACAGTCAGGGAAAGGTGTCCCTGGGGTTAAGGGGGGAAGGTTTAGAGTGGTACAGTCAGGGAAAGGTGTCCCTGGGGTTAAGGGGGGAAGGTTTAGAGTGGTACAGTCAGGGAAAGGTGTCCCTGGGGTTAAGGGGGGAAGGTTTAGAGTGGTACAGTCAGGGAAAGGTGTCCCTGGGGTTAAGGGGGGAAGGTTTAGAGTGGTACAGTCAGGGAAAGGTGTCCCTGGGGTTACGGGGGGAAGGTTTAGAGTGGTACAGTCAGGGAAAGGTGTCCCTGGGGTTAAGGGGGGAAGGTTTAGAGTGGTACAGTCAGGGAAAGGTGTCCCTGGGGTTAAGGGGGGAAGGTTTAGAGTGGTACAGTCAGGGAAAGGTGTCCCTGGGGTTAAGGGGGGAAGGTTTAGAGTGGTACAGTCAGGGAAAGGTGTCCCTGGGGTTAAGGGGGGAAGGTTTAGAGTGGTACAGTCAGGGAAAGGTGTCCCTGGGGTTAAGGGGGGAAGGTTTAGAGTGGTACAGTCAGGGAAAGGTGTCCCTGGGGTTAAGGGGGGAAGGTTTAGAGTGGTACAGTCAGGGAAAGGTGTCCCTGGGGTTAAGGGGGGAAGGTTTAGAGTGGTACAGTCAGGGAAAGGTGTCCCTGGGGTTAAGGGGGGAAGGTTTAGAGTGGTACAGTCAGGGAAAGGTGTCCCTGGGGTTAAGGGGGGAAGGTTTAGAGTGGTACAGTCAGGGAAAGGTGTCCCTGGGGTTAAGGGGGGAAGGTTTAGAGTGGTACAGTCAGGGAAAGGTGTCCCTGGGGTTAAGGGGGGAAGATTTAGAGTGGTACAGTCAGGGAAAGGTGTCCCTGGGGTTAAGGGGGGAAGGTTTAGAGAGGTACAGTCAGGGAAAGGTGTCCCTGGGGTTAAGGGGGGAAGGTTTAGAGAGGTACAGTCAGGGAAAGGTGTCCCTGGGGTTAAGGGGGGAAGGTTTAGAGAGGTACAGTCAGGGAAAGGTGTCCCTGGGGTTAAGGGGGGAAGGTTTAGAGAGGTACAGTCAGGGAAAGGTGTCCCTGGGGTTAAGGGGGGAAGGTTTAGAGTGGTACAGTCAGGGAAAGGTGTCCCTGGGGTTAAGGGGGGAAGGTTTAGAGTGGTACAGTCAGGGAAAGGTGTCCCTGGGGTTAAGGGGGGAAGGTTTAGAGTGGTACAGTCAGGGAAAGGTGTCCCTGGGGTTAAGGGGGGAAGGTTTAGAGTGGTACAGTCAGGGAAAGGTGTCCCTGGGGTTAAGGGGGGAAGGTTTAGAGTGGTACAGTCAGGGAAAGGTGTCCCTGGGGTTAAGGGGGGAAGGTTTAGAGTGGTACAGTCAGGGAAAGGTGTCCCTGGGGTTAAGGGGGGAAGGTTTAGAGTGGTACAGTCAGGGAAAGGTGTCCCTGGGGTTAAGGGGGGAAGGTTTAGAGTGGTACAGTCAGGGAAAGGTGTCCCTGGGGTTAAGGGGGGAAGGTTTAGAGTGGTACAGTCAGGGAAAGGTGTCCCTGGGGTTAAGGGGGGAAGGTTTAGAGTGGTACAGTCAGGGAAAGGTGTCCCTGGGGTTAAGGGGGGAAGGTTTAGAGTGGTACAGTCAGGGAAAGGTGTCCCTGGGGTTAAGGGGGGAAGGTTTAGAGAGAAGCACACTCAGAGCATGTTTCTAATTTTACCAGGTAAGTTGACTGAGAACTCATTCTCCTTTACAGCAACGACCTGGGGAATAGTTACACTCGAGAGGAGGGGGGATGAATGAGCCAATTGGAAGCTGGGAATGAGTAGGTGGCCATGATGGTATGAGGGGGGAAGTTTATAGAGTAGCACACTCTGGGCAGGTGTCCCTTGTGAGAGGATGTTAGCCAGGTCCTCTGTGTTGTGAACCTACACCCTCTAAACCTGTTCCCACTGGAGATAAGAAGAAACCTTTGAAGATCTGACTTTTAACCCACCAGGATCTCAGCCTGGAACACTCAGGGAGAGTGAGTCATTTTCTCCAATGACTATAGTATACCTTTCCTCTTAAAATGCTTTAAATCTTTTGTCATTGAAACTGTCCATTGTTTTTTTCATTGGCTTTTTAGAGTACTTGATTTGACCACAACATGTTGCCTGGCTACCCAGACTCCGTGCGCTAACCAAACACTACGCCATGCTCACAGACATTAGTTTCTTCTCCACTATGAGTCAGGATCTGAGTACATCCCTGACCCTTTACCGAATGCGAACACATTCGGGGCCGTCTGATTGGTCCATAAACTGATGGATTGAGCCAGATCCAGGACACACGTGGGTAAAGCGGCAGTTTGAAAATTGGCTTTGATACTTTGATTGGTTAGAGACGATCCAATCAATGATGACTTTGTTTTGTACAACGCCCCTCATGTCCCTCATCACCACAAACGACTTCAGTGATGGCAAAATTAGACTACAGAATGTAGAGAATGACAGAGCAGCGGAAGTATTTAGAGTCATCAGGCTACACAACATGCATTGTGACAATGATAGTATACCTCATGCAAATGCCTTGATGTTCACTGGGGAAAATTGGATTGCCCTTTCCTGTAAATTCATTCATTTATCAGATTTTCTAAGTAATAAGACATTTAAAAAAACACAAAACATGTAAGAGAGCTCTGAGTTTTGGGAGATGGGGAACTCTCCGCAGGAATACAGATGTAGTGAGGTACCCTCTGGTTCTGTCCGCCCCCACAGACAGGATGGGAATCCACCCACACCTTAATACCCAGCAGTATCTACCCACGGAGTGAGGCAGCTCAATCCAACTGCACTCTACCAATGAGGTCACAGAAAGTCTCAAACAAAGTAGCTCTCTTTTATCCAAACTATTTAGCTGTTTCAAATCATTACTTGGACAGTAGCTAAAATAGCTTCAATTGAGTGTGTCTTTTAATATAATGTAGCGCCTGCTGCTCAGTCACCTCTGAAATGATTGGCACCCTTGATAAAGTTTTGCAGAAAATACATTATAAAATAAATAACACAAGTACTGAGCTATATTGTTTGCAATTTTAAATACTATATTATTCAATAATACATTTGCTCAGAGAAAGAGATTTTGTTTAGCAAGTAATCTTTTTTCTCTCTAATAATAAAGGGGTTAAAATTATTGTTACCCCTGTTTTCAATACTCCGACACCCTCCTCTTGCGAGGATAAGGGCACTGAGCCTTTTTCTATAATGTTTTATGAGATTGGAGAGCATATTGGGAGGGCTATAGAGCTGCGTTTACAAAGACAACCCAAATTCTGATATTTTTTCCACTAATTGGTCTTTTGACCAATCACATTAGATCAGAATTGGGCTGGCTGTGTAAACGTAGCCTTATACATTCGTCCATACAGAATTTTTCCAGATCCTTGACAACCTTCATCTGCGCTTATATATTGCCCACTTCAGTTCAAACCACAGGTTTTCTATAGGGTTCAAGTCTGGAAATGAGATGGCCATTGCATTTATATAGATTTTGTGGTCAATTAACAATTTATTTGTGGATTTTGATGGGTGCTTGGGGTTATTGTCTTGCTGGAAGATCCACTTCTGGACAAGTGCCAGCCTCCTAGAAGAGGCAACCAGGTTTTTGGCTGAAATATTTGGTAAAGTTCATGATGCTGTTGACCTTGAAGGTCCAATGCAGACGTTTTTATCAGAATATCAAATAATTTCTGGGTAACAATTAAGTACCTTACTGTGATCATTTTGAATTAAAATTGTAAAAATACACAAAAATAGCTTCTTAGCAAATAACAATTTCTCAGGCAAGAATTTAGCTAGGACTGTTTGGGAGTGGCTCTGCCAAAAACTAGCTGTTATTGGCAGAGAGGTTTGGAACTGTCTTTCTTATTGGTCTATTAACTAATTTACCACCTGGTGATACACTAAAAGGGCATTATCATAATTCTTAAATGTCACAATATAATTTCAACCTCATAGTGGGGAATTATATATAAAACACATGAAAAACTATTTTTTTAATGCACTGGGTCTTTAATAAGGGCCCAAGGACCAGTGCAAGCAAAATAGCCACATATCATTAAAGATCCATATTTTACAGTAGGAGGGAGGTACTTTTTTGCATATGCGTTCTTTCGATGCCAAACCCACCAATGGGGTAAGTGGCCAATGAGATCTATTTTTATGTCTTGATCCCATACTTATTTTTTCTGTATCTCTCCCCATAGGTACAGAAATCATATATCTTTCACATGTATTCTGGTGTACATTGTGTGTCCTCTTTTACAATGTACTTTGCTAAATGAAGACATTTGTGTCAAGGTAGCAATTTAAACAGCGCAGATGCCACGTTCCTGACCTTATTTTCCCTTATTTTCTACGTATTTAGTATGGTCAGGGCGTGAGTTGGGTGGGTTGTCTATGTGTGTTTTCTATGTTGGGTTTTTTGTGTTCGGCCTGGTATGATTCTCAATCAGAGGCAGCTGTCAATCGTTGTCCCTGATTGAGAATCATACTTAGGCAGCCGGGGTTTCACGTGTGGTTTGTGGGTGTTTGTTGCCGTGTTAGTGTTTTCACCACACGGTGCTGTTTCGGTTTTCTGCACTTCGTTTATTGTTTTGTATTTCAGTGTTCAGTTTCGGTTTTAATAAATCATCATGAGCACTTACCACTCTGCATATTGGTCCGATCCTTCTCGCCTCTCCTCGTCCGATGAGGAGGACGAAATAGACAATCGTTACAGCAGACACTCCTGAATTCCAATAGCAGGTTAAACCAATTTGAAGACGAACTGTAATGTAAAACACCTCTATGCTGAGAAGTCCTTGGGCGTGATTTATTCTCTAGGGCCTCATAGTAAATTAGCATATTAAGACAGTTAAGTATTGGGCTAGTGGTTAAATCTGGACACGTTGTAATTAGCTGGTAGATTGATGGGCTCTCCAAGTAGTGAATCCTTATTGATTGTGTCATATTTTCAGAAGGCGGCTGTGTAATAAAAGTGGCTGGTCATTTGAGACACATTCTCCTGAAAGACATTTTAGATCACTGCACTCCACAACCCCTCAACTAAGTCCCTGTCATAAAAGGGTGACAATTGGAATGTTGAAGTGGCATTTCTTTCTATAAAGTTGCCTGTGAATTTGACAGGTACCATTTTTGTCACCTGGTGAGGGAATACTGTGGAGCCAAAATTGTGTAATATTTAATTTTGTATGTGATTTGTTTGTGTAATTAATAATTGATTATGTGCTCTCTTCTGGTGTCATGTAAGTATCTGGTTCAAATGTATATTTGATGCAATACGAATTAAACATTTCAAATAAACATCAATGCTGTTAGAAATACAAATCAGAGTGATATGTAAACAATTCCTGTTCAGAGTATTCCCACATTTGTTGCGGTAAAATTACTTTGATTGGGCAATTGTACAGCATCAAAGATGCTCAATAAACACAGATTATTTTTACATTTACAACACTACAGAGGAAACATGCAGGATCCTCTCCCCAGATATACCACTGCAATATCACATACATTTTATTGTTGTTGAGTGCTCATCTGTTCATGTTTCATCTGTTGTCAATGTAGAAATCACTGGAGGCTTGCCTCCCCACCAAAAGAGCTTTTCAGAGATGAGAGCTATTAAAATGAGAAACATCCATCAAGCTGTGGAGAGAAAATCCTCCTACCATAGCCTTGGTTATATGGGTAGTTTAAATGTTTCATTTTCCTAACATCAAACTCTTTAAAGTCTGCAAGTGTCCATATGTACAGTCAGCTGTCATGTGACTATACAGCCTGAATTTCACGTTGATGCTTAACTTCATAGCAAGTTGCACACTAATTTCTTTCATTGACAATCCGTTCCTTTGTACAGGCTAAAATACAAGTTAGCCAGTTACCACATTAGGAAACAAAGACCAGTCCAGTATAACATCTTACTGACTGGCTGTGTTGTAGCCTACTGTTTTGAGGTTGGACATTTTCTTGTAGCAAAAACTGAAATAAAGGCTATCCTAGCCAAGCACTTCTTGGAACGTGCCCAATAAAACTTGTGGGAGTGTAGGGTCCTCCCTTATTGGTCATGAAACAATTTTATCACAGTAGCATTTGACTCATATGACAGCTTTATTGTCTAAATGAATCACTGAATGGGCGGTACAGAGTGGATTAAGGCCTATCTCAGTCAAAGAGACTCAGACTGGCTTTCATGTGGAGGGGCTTTTCCACATTCTGGAGCACAGAGAGAGAAGAAGAGAGAGAGAGAAAGAGAGAGAGAGAAAAAAACAATGTACTGCGCAAATGTCAAATTGGCTTTTTACCAAATTAGCGTACGACAGACCATGTATTCACCATGCACACCTGAATTGACAAACAAACCAAAACAAGGGCAAAGTCTTCTCATGCTTTGTTGATTTCAAAAAAATCTTTTGACTCAATTTGGCATGAGGGTCTACTATACAAATTGATTGAATGCGATGTGGGGTGAAAAACATGCAACATTATAAAATCCATGTACACAAAAAAAAGTGTGAGGTTAAAATTGAAGAAAAACAAAACATTTCTTCCACAGTGCCGTGTGGTGAGACAGAGATGTAGTTTGAGCTCCACCCTCTTCAACATATACGTATATCAACAAATTGGCGAGGGCACTAGAAGAGTCTGCAGCACCCGGTCTCACCCTACTAGAATCTGAAGTCAAATGTCTACTGTTTGTTGATGATCTGGTGCTTCTGTCCCCAACCAAGGAGGGCCTACAGCAGCACCTAGATCTTCTGCACAGATTTTGTCAGACCTGGGCCCTGACAGTAAATCTCAGTAAGACCAAAATAATGGTGTTCCAAAAAAGGTCCATTGCTGTAGAGCACACAAAAAACGATACATACCTCGATCTAAATATCAGCACCACAGGTAACTTACACAAAGCTGTGAGCGATCTGAGAGACAAGGCAAAAGGGCCTTCTACGCAATCAAAGGGAATGTAAAATTTGACATAAAAAAATACTTGAATCAGTTATAGAACCCATTGCCCTTCATGGTTGTGACGTCTGGGGTCCGCTCACCAACCAAGAATTCACTAAATGGGACAAACACTAAATTGAGACTCCACATGCAAAATTCTGCTAAAAATATATTCTGTGCACAATGTAAAACACCAAATAATGCATGCAGAGCAGAATTAGCCCGATATCCTCTAATTATTAAAATCCAGAAAATAGCCATTAAATTCTACAACCACCTAAAAGGAAGCGATTCCCAACCCTTCCATAACAACGCCATCACCTACAGAGAGATGAACCTGGAGAAGAGTCCTCTAAGCAAGCTGGTCCTGGGGCTCTGTTCACAAACAGACCCCACAGAGCCCCAGGAGAGCAACACAATTAGACCCAACCAACTCATGAGAAAACAAAAAGATAATTACTTTGTCACATTGTAATTAATCACAAAAAAAATTGCAAACTAGAAAGCTTTTTGACCCTAAATAGAGAGTACACAGAACACTGTGACTGACACACAATTATTTTTATATTTTTTATTTATTTCACCTTTATTTAAGCAGGTAGGCCAGTTGAGAATAAGTTCTCAATTACAACTGCGACCTGGCCAAGATAAAGCAAAGCAGTGCGACAAAGTTACACATGGGAAAAACAAACGTACAGCCAATGACACAATAGAAAAATCTGTATACAGTGTGTGCAAATGCAGTAAGGAGGTAAGGCAATAAATAGGCCAATAGTGGTGTGGTAATTATAATTTAGCAATTTACACTGGAGTGACATATGTGCAGATGAGGATGTGCAAGTAGAAATGCTGGGGTGCTAAAGAGCTGAAAAACAAAAACAAAAAATGGGATGAGATGGGTAGTTGGTTGGATGCTCTATGTACAGATGTGCTGTGTACAGCTGCAGTTATCGGTGAACTGCTCTGACAACTGACACTCAAAGTTAGTGAGGGAGATATAAATCTCCAACTTCAGTGCTTTTAGCAATTCGTTCCAGTCATTGGCACCAGAGAACTGGAAGGAAAGGCATCCAAAGGAGGTGTTGGCTTTGAGGATGACCAGTGCAATGCACCTGCTGGAGCGCGTGCTACGGGTGGGTGTTGTTATGGTGACCTGTAAGCTGAGATAAAGCAGAGATATACGTAGCAAAGACTTATAGATGACCTGGAGCCTATTTTGTAAATGACATCGCCGAAGTCAGGGATCGGTAGGATAGTAAGTTTTATGTTTGGCAGCATGAGTGAAGGATGCTTTGTTGTGAAATAGGATGCCGATTGTAGATTTAATTTTGGATTGGAGATGCTTAATGTGAGCCTGGAAGGAGAGTTTACAGTCTAGCCAGACACCTAGGTATTTGTAGTTGTGCACATATTCCAAGTCAGAACCATCCTGTCACGCCCTGACCTTAGAGAGCTGTTTTATTTCTCTATTTGGTTAGGTCAGGGTGTGATGTGGGGTGGGCATTCTATGTTTTGTTTTCTAGGTTTCTGTATTTCTGTGTTTTGGCCGGGTATGGTTCTCAATCAGGGACAGCTGTCTATCGTTGTCTCTGATTGAGAATCATACTTAGGCAGCCTTTTTTCCCACCTAATGTGTGGGTAATTATTATTTTCCGTGTGTGTTTGTGTGCACCTCGGTTGCGTCACGTTCATTGCTGTTTACCTGTTTGTTTTTGTTTGTTTAGGTTTCACTCCAATTAAAAGATGTGGAACGACATGCACGCTGCGCCTTGGTTGATTTATGACAGGGAGTTTGAGGATAGCCAGTGTGACACATCCAGAGTAGTGATGCTAGTCGGGAGGGCGGGCAGCAATCGGTTGAAGAGCATGCATTTCGTTTTACTAGCATTTAAGAGCAGTTGGAGGCCACGGAAGGAGTGTTGTATGGCGTTGAAGCTCGTTTGGAGGTTTGTTAACACAGTGCTCAAATAAGGGCCAGATGTGTACAGAATGGTGTCGTCTGCGTAGAGGTGGATCAAAGAATCACCCGCATCAAAAGCCACATCCTTGATATATACAGAGAAAAGAGTCAGCCAGGGAATTGAACCCTGTGGCACCCCCATAGACTGCCAGAGGTCCGGACAACAGGCCCTCCGATTTGACACACTGAACTCTATCTGTGAAGAAGTTAGTGAACCAGGCGAGGCAGTCATTAGAGAAACCAAGGCTATTGAGTCTGCCAATAATAATGTGGTGATTGACAGAGTCGAAAGCCTTGGCCAGGTCGATGAAGACGGCTGCACAGTGGTGTCTTTTATCGATGGTGGTTATGATATTGTTTAGGACCTTGAGCGTGGCTGAGGTGCACCCGTGACCAGCTCGAAAACCAAATTGCATAGCGGAGAAGATACAGTGGGATTCGAAATGGTCGGTGATCTGTTTGTTCACTTGGCTTTCGAAGACTTTAGAAAGGCAGGGCAGGCTGGATATAGTCTGTAGCAGTTTGTGTCTAGAGTGTCTCCCCCTTTGAAGAGGGGGATGACCGTGGCCGCTTTCCAATCTTTAGGAATCTCAGACGATACAAAAGAGAGGTTAAACAGACTAGTAATAGGGGTTGCAACAATGACGGCGGATAGTTTTAGGAAGAGAGGGTCCAGATTGTCTAGCCCAGCTGATCTGTATGGATCCAGATTTTGCAGCTCTTTCAGAACATCAGCTGTCTGGATTTGGGTGAAGGAGAAGTGGGGGGGGGGGGGGGGGCTTGCGCCAGTTGCTGTGGGGGGTGCAGAGCTGTTGGCCGGGGTTGGGGTAGCCAGGTGGAAAGCATGGCTAGCCATAGAGAATTGCTTATTGAAATTCTCAATTATCGTGGATTTATCAGTGGTGACAGTGTTTCCTATTCTCAGTGCAGTGGGCAGCTGGGAGGAGGTGCTCTTATACTCCATGGACTTTACAATGTCCCAAAACTTTTTGGATTTGGTGGTGCAGGATGCAAATTTCTGTTTGAAAAAGCTAGCCTTTCCTTTCCTAACTGACTGTGTGTATTGGTTTCTGACTTCCCTGAAAAGTTGCATATCGCGGGTGCTATTCGATGCTATTGCAGTACGCCACAGGATGTTTTTGTGCTGTTCAAGGGCAGTCAAGTCTGGCTACTATATCTGTTCTCAGTTTGTTTTTAATGAAATGGGCATGTTTATTTAAGATGGCGAGGAAAGCACTTTTAAAGAATAACCAGGCATCCTCTATTGACGGGATGAGGTCAATATCCTTCCAGGATACCCGGGCCAGGTCGATTAGAAAGGCCTGCTCGCTGAAGTGTTTTAGGGAGCGTTTGAGAATGATGAGGGGTGGTCGTTTGACCGCGGACCCATAACGGACGCAGGCAATGAGGCAGTGATCGCTGAGATCCTGGTTGAAAACATCAGAGGTGTATTTAGAGGTCAAGTTGGCCAGGATGATATCTATGAGGGTGCCCATGTTTACGGATTTGGGATTGTACCTGGTAGGTTATTTGATCATTTGTGTGAGATTGAGGGCATCTAGCTTAGATTGTAGGACGGCCGGGGTGTTCAGCATATCCCAATTTAGGTCACATTGCAGTACAAACTCTGATGAAAGATGGGGGGCAATCAATTCACATATGGTGTCCAGGGCACGGCTGGGATCTGAGGAGGGTTTATAACAAGCAACAATAGTGAGGGACTTATTTCTGGAGAGATAATCTTTAAAAGTAGATGCTCAAACTGTTTGGGCATAGACCTGGATAGTATGACAGAACTCTGCAGTAGATTGCAATTCCGCCCCCTTTAGCAGTTCTGTCTTGACGGAAAATGTCAATGGCTATTTATACACTGCTCAAAAAAATAAAGGGAACACTTAAACAACACAATGTAACTCCAAGTCAATCACACTTCTGTGAAATCAAACTGTCCACTTTGGAAGCAACACTGATTGACAATAAATTTCACATGCTGTTGTGCAAATGGAATAGACAAAAGGTGGAAACTATAGGCAATTAGCAAGACACCCCCAAAAAAGGAGTGATTCTACAGGTGGTGACCACAGACCACTTCTCAGTTCCTGTGTTCCCTTTATTTTTTTGAGCAGTGTATGTACGTATTTATATGTACGTATTCATTACTTTACACTTGTGTGTATAAGGTAGTTGTCCTAAACAACAGTAATTAAGGAAAGCTTTGACTATGTACAGACTCAGTGAGCATAGCCTTGCTAATGAGAGAGGCTGCCGTAGGCAGACCTGACTCTCAAGAGAAAACAGGCTATGTGCACACTACCCACAAAATGAAGTGGAAACTGAGCTGCACTTCCTAACCTCCTGCCAAATGTATGACCATATTAGAAACACATATTTCCCTCAGATTACACAGACCCACAAAGAATTTGAAAACAAATCCAATTTTGATAAACTCCCATCTATTGGGTGAAATACCAGTGTGCCATCACAGCAGCAAGATTTGTGACCTGTTGCCACAAGAAATGGGCAACCAGTGAAGAACAAACACCATTGTAAATACAAACCATATTTAAGTTGATTTATTTTCCCATTTTAAATGTAACTATTTGCACATCATTACAACACTGTATATAGACATAATTTGACCTTTGAAATGTCTCTATTCTTTTGGAACTTTTGTGAGTGTAATGTTTACTTTTCATTTTATATTGTTTAGTTCACTATTGTTTATTATCTATTTCACTTGTTTTGGCAATGTAAACGTATGTTTCTCATGCCGATAAATCCCTTTTAATTTAATTTAATTGAGAGAGAGAGAGAGGGGGGGGGAGAAATAGAAGGGGAGATGGAGAGGGAGAGAAAAAGAGAGACAGAAGGATGAGAGGGAGACAGAGAGAGCGGGAGAGAGAGAGGTTGGGGAGGAGAGAGAGAGAGATCTGGCACGGTGAGAAGCACATGTATTACCCCCTCAGCAGGGAATGGGATCGTGGGATGGGCACTCTTAAGAGTGTTAAACGGTGTGAGCCTTCTCCAGAGACAGATAGATGGCACAGGCCTTGATCAGCAGACATGGTCATATTCAGTGCTGAAGAGCCAAAGCTTTTGTGTGACTCAGAGTATTTCTAAGGTCTGATGCATGCCCATGTCTTAGTCATCAGAGATGTGAAGTGAACTAAGGAATATGCTATAACTGTGGGCTGCACCTTTATTCTCTTGTGGTATCATTTCATGTACAGATGCATTAGTCACTGCACTAGCTGGAGACAGAAGTGGGTGCTGCTGTACCCGCAGACAAAGCTTCAGTTAATCAAAATGGGTCATTCTGTCTGAGTTTCTATCAATGTTATCCATGCATCAAGACACAGGTAATTGAATACTATAGAATAATAATACATTTAATGTATCAAATCTAAGTTAAATGATGTAATGGCGGGAGATACTAAGCAGAGGCATTGTTTTGGTTTCTATCAGAATGTTGGTGTTACGTGTCCCTGTAAGGAGTGTGATCACAGTAGGCATGAAAACATTGGGATTAAAAGGGTGGCGGTGAAAAGCCAGTTAATTGGATTGGCTCTCAAGTGTGGCAAAATATCCTCCTCTATGTATAACGTTGACACAAAACGTCCTTTTTTCGTCATCCAAGTATTCATGGTGAGGCTTGTTTTGTGAAGACAATAATCCTATTGCTATATGGTGGATGAGGTGTCAGTAGGAATGTGCTTATCGTGGTGGGAGCAAATACATCAACCAGTTATGAGACTGGGTGCAGAGCCTTACCTTTTAGATTTCCCCTCTTCTGAGATCAGCCACAGAGAAGAGCAACATGATTATACTGCAAATACTGAAGATCGCGCTGAGGAGAATTTTTGAATTTTTATTAGGATCCCTATTAGCTGACGCCATAACATCAGCTAATCTTCCTGGCGTGCGACACTGGGGAGAAAGATGTGCATGAGTCAAGCTGCTAGTTGGAAGAAAACTAATTGGCTCTCTGCAGATGACATAACTGTGTTTTACACTAAGACGTATGGAGGGTATATGTGAGAGGGTAAAGGTTGTCCCAAATCAGAGTCAAACTATACTGCTACTCTGTCTCTACACTGGCAGTCCAATGTTAACTGTAAGGAGAGACCTACTGACACAAGTAGTATGGTCTCCTCTCCTGTGTATTGCAGAGAGATTAGAAACAAGACAGATGTTGTTTTCAACAAGAAAAATCCCACATGTGGTCCTAGGGTTCAGAGAGAAAATTAAAATCGACATGGGGATAGTGGGAGGTGAGGAAGCCAGTGAACTCCAGTGAATGATGGCCACAATGACGTCCCTGTGTACTGTAGAGAAACCCTGTGTACTGTAGAGAAACCCTGTGTACTGTAGAGAAACCCTGTGTACTGTAGAGAAACCCTGTGTACTGTAGAGAAACCCTGTGTACTGTAGAGAAACCCTGTGTACTGTAGAGAAACCCTGTGTACTGTAGAGAAACCCTGTGTACGGTAGAGAAACCCTGTGTACTGTAGAGAAACCCTGTGTACTGTAGAGAAACCCTGTGTACTGTAGAGAAACCCTGTGTACTGCATTCCAGCTGGTGTCTATTCCACAAATTACCAACGGCTAAATCTATGATGTTAAAATCCGTATTTACTCTATTCCATCTGATTGTGCAATCCACTGTCTCATCAGCCCAGCCAGGTTATTTATGAACTTGATCTCCACAATAAAAAGCATCTAGACATTATCTCACATTTCTTTTAGACCAACATTTAGTTATAAAAGGCAGAGATGTGTATAAACCTTGCTGTCTGTCTCTCTGACATTTGCAACATTGTTTCAATATTCAATCTCCAGCTGTCCCATGGTAATGAACGTGTCGGGGCGAGACAGACAGGCAGGCAGCATTTCTTAGCCAGTCGAAATCATGAATCCGCTGGCATCATTTTTATGGATGTAAGAAATGTAAAATGAAAAAAAGTCAAATGAAACGAAGTGCAGCTAGTTTGCAGTCTTTCCAGGTTCAGTTTGAAGTGATTGAGTTTGCTGTGTTGTTGGCTCTGTTGTTAGCTGTGTTGTTGGCTCTGTTGTTAGCTGTGTTGTTGGCTCTGTTGTTAGCTGTGTTGTTGGCTCTGTTGTTAGCTGTGTTGTTGGCTCTGTTGTTAGCTGTGTCGTTGGCTCTGTTGTTAGCTGTGTCGTTGGCTCTGTTGTTAGCTGTGTTGTTGGCTCTGTTGTTAGCTGTGTCGTTGGCTAGCTCCTCTGAACAACAGTGTCCTGACGAGAGAGCACATTTTCTATGCCAGGTGAAATCATGCCTCATTAGCTCATTGTCATGGATGTATCCAAATAAATGTCACTAGAAAACAGCTTAAGCAAATGCAAATGCAGCTACTGTTGTTATTCTGGTTGCACTGCTTGACGTGACTGTACGATAAGTCGTAGTTGGCTACCGAGCAAGCAAGGGATAAGAACGTTATCTTAGCTTCGAGAGGATTATAACTTAAACAACCCAACAGGCTGGCGAGTTATATATCCCTGTGTAGTGTAGAGAAATAACCCAGCAGGCTGGTGAGTTATATATCCTGTGTACTGTAGAGAAATAACCCAGCAGGCTGGTGAGTTATATATCCCGTGTTCTGTAGAGAAATAACCCAACAGGCTGGTGAGTTATATATCCCGTGTAGTGTAGAGAAATAACCCAGCAGGCTGGTGAGTTATATATCCCGTGTAGTGTAGAGAAATAACCCAGCAGGCTGGTGAGTTATATATCCCGTGTACTGTTGAGAAGTAACCCAGCAGGCTGGTGAGTTATATATCCCGTGTACTGTAGAGAAATAACCCAGCAGGCTGGTGAGTTATATATCCCGTGTAGTGTAGAGAAATACACAGCAGGCTGGTGAGTTATATATCCCGTGTAGTGTAGAGAAGTAACCCAGCAGGCTGGTGAGTTATATATCCCTGTGTAGTGTAGAGAAATACCCAGCAGGCTGGTGAGTTATATATCCCGTGTACTGTAGAGAAATAACCCAGCAGGCTGGTGAGTTAGATACCCCGTGTACTATAGAAAAATAACCCAGCAGGCTGGTGAGTTATATATCCCGTGTACTGTAGAGAAATAATCCAGCAGGCTGGTGATTTATATATCCTGTGTAGTGTAGAAAAATAACCCAGCAGGCTGGTGAGTTCGATATCCCGTGTACTGTAGAGAAATAACCCAGCAGGCTGGTGAGTTATATATCCTGTGTACTGTAGAGAAATAACCCAGCAGGCTGGTGAGTTATTTATCCCTGTGTAGTGTAGAGAAATAACCCAGCAGGCTGGTGAGTTATATATCCCGTGTACTGTAGAGAAATAACCCAGCAGTCTGATTAGTTATATATCCCATGTACTGTAGAGAAATAACCCAGCAGGCTGGTGAGTTATATATCCCGTGTACTGTAGAGAAATAACCCAGCAGGCTGGTGAGTTATATATCCCGTGTTCTGTAGAGAAATAACCCAACAGGCTGGTGAGTTATATATCCCGTGTAGTGTAGAGAAATAACCCAGCAGGCTGGTGAGTTATATATCCCGTGTTCTGTAGATAAATAACCCAGCAGGCTGGTGAGTTATATATCCCGTGTACTATAGAGAAATACCCAGCAGGCTGGTGCGTTATATATCCTGTGTACTGTAGAGAAATAACCCAGCAGGCTGGTGAGTTATATATCCCGTGTACTATAGAGAAATACCCAGCAGGCTGGTGCGTTATATATCCCGTGTACTGTAGAGAAATAACCCAGCAGGCTGGTGAGTTATATATCCCGTGTACTGTTGATAAATAACCCAGCAGGCTGGTGAGTTATATATCCCGTGTAGTGTAGAGAAATACCCAGCAGGCTGGTGAGTTTTATATACTGTATCTCTTGCCTTTTTTACTACGTCAAATAAAATATTGATATCTGCTTTAATTAATATGATACGGTCAGAGGTGACATCAGTCCACAATCTGTTAATTAAGACACTTGAGTGTCTCTCATACACATGAAAAGCTTTTCACCCCTCTATTAGAATCCAGGGACTGGCTAGAGAGCAGTGGTTGGAAGTGAGTTCTAATGATGTGAAGTCATTTCCATAGAGTACAGTTATTGCTTGGTACGATATATATAACCAGCCCAGTGGCCACTCTGTCAGTCTGCTGCCCTGCATCCAGCACCAGTGAGATGGGTACAACATGAAGGCACACACTCTTTAAAATGAAGGTGTATTTATATTTTCCTGGTTCGGTACAGGTAAGGTACCTGTACAGGTACTTCTAGTGTGTAAAGGTTCTCTTCCAGGGGTGAAGGAGAGGACCAAAGTGCAGCGCGGCTAGTGTTAAACATGTTTAATACACGAACAAGTGAAACACTACAAACATACAAAATAACAAATGTGCAAAACCGATACAGACCTATCTGGTGCAGAACACAAACACAGAGACAGGTAACAAACACCCACAAAATCCCAAACAAGCCTCATATATATGAGTCTCAATCAGAGACAACAACTACCATCTGTCTCTGATTGAGAACCCACACCAGGCTGACATAGAAACAGACAAACTAGAAACACAACATAGAATTCCCACCCAGCTCACGTCCTGACCAACTAAACACATACAAAACAGGTCAGGAACGTGACATAGTGTTTATTATTTTAATTTGTATAACATTTTTCTCTTTTCCCCTTACAATTCCTATACCTATACATTCCATCCCTATACCTACCATCACGACCCCATCCATCTCTACCATCCCTACCCAACCATCCCTACAATCCCTACCCTACCATCCCTTCCTACCATCAATATCTACCATTCCTACCATGCCTACTCTACTCTACCAGACCTACCATCCCTACAGTCCCTACCATACCATCCCTACCCTACCATCCCTACCAACCCTACCCTACCATCCCTACCCTACCATCCCTATCTACCATCCCTACAATGCCGACTCTACCCTACCAGACCAACCAACCCTACACTACCATTCCTATACCTACCATCCCTACCATCCCTACCCTATCATCCCCACCATCTCTACCCTACCAACCATACCCTATCGTCTCTAACATCTCTACCCTACCATCCCTACCCTATCATCCCTACCATCCCTACCCTACCCTTACCCTACCATCACCAATGTCCCTAACCTACCATCCCTACCCTAACCTCCCTACCCTCCATATCTTCCCTACCCTACCAACCCTACCATCTCTCCCCTACCATCCCTACCATCCATACATCCCTATCCTACCATCCCTACCATCTCTACCCTACTATCCCTACCCTACCATCTCTACCGCCCCTACCCTACCATCCCTACCCCACCATCTTCACCCAACCATCCCTACTATTCTACCCACCCACCCTCCCCTCCACACCCTCCCTACCCGACCAACCCTACCCTACCAACCCTACCAACCCTACCCTACCATCCCTACCAAGGATATCACAAAACCTATCGTCAATTGAGGTTGGAGGAACTTGACAAGAGAACATTTGTATTTTTATGTTGTATTTTACTTCATTCAAAATCTCTGTTGGTTAGATAAGGATTTCTCCGCGTTTCCATATTGTCCTCTAATACCCCTCCCACAAAAGAAAAAAACTATAACAAGACATAAAAAAGAACAATAAATCCCTCCCCTTTCCCGTTATTTTCATTCTTTGTGGGCTGACATTTATTTGGGTACTTGTACAAGGATATTTGTACTAGAATGCTTATTACAATTTTAACATGTAAATCATTTTAAAACATATAAATGTCTGCATTAATAAGTTGGTGTACAAAATGTTGCAGGTCTACTATTTTTCCCTCGCATGTCCCTTTAATGGGGCAATCTGTGATTGCTATGTACATCAATGTTTTACTTTTAAATGAGTGATATGCGCCCATTTATTCTTGAAGAAGGTAACTTATTAATGCCTCATGAGTTTAGTTCGACTGACGAAACTTATTGGAACCCAAAATATAAGATTGTTTTACTCCATTGTTTGCAAAAGAAATTAATTGTAAAAACACTGAATAGCTTCAATGCATGATTAAAATGATAATTATCTCATGGATGGTCAGTCCTTGCATCCCTAGTCCCACCTATGAATTTAAAAGTGTTTACATTTGTCCAGCCCCATCCATATGCTGTTTACCCAAAAAGGTGTTGGGGTGTCCACTTGGTTGTTGTTAGAACTGTAGATTGCCCCTTTCACTGTAAAATATTTTTTTGCTGTACAGATTGCTATTGACAACTAAAAACATCCAGGAAGAACCACACTAAAAATGAGAAAAGGTGTTATGATGTGGTGTAGTTGATATAAAGGTGACCTCTCTTTTCCCCTTTCCACTTTGAATGGTGTCATAGCAAAGGAAAGGGTTAGATGATATACAGGCCTACCTGTTCACATCAGAGGACAATGCTACAATGACCCATATAATGCCAAGCCATTTGCATGTAGCAAATATGAACCTTTGATTATGTCTTAGTGGTGTTCTCTCAAACTTTATACAACTATTTCTGCGACAGGAAATCAAAGACAAAAGAAAGTTGAATCCTCTAAGGCCTGAGATGCGTGAAGTGGAGGAAGGCATGGTCCTGACTAAGTGCCAGGCAAAAACTGCTGACCCTTTCTGTAATCGCTTCTGAAATAACAGTTCTCAAACAGCTCAGCATGGCTCTTGGATTCCAAGAAGCAGCAGCTCACCAGTCCCCCCCCCCTGAGAGAGGTTAATATTCACATTCCTAAAGGCTCTGCTAACCACCACAGCTCCTTTTTGCTTTTAACACCCTGGAGTTTTCACTTCATCTTTATGTTGGGTGTTATCGACTTGTCAGTGGTCGTGAGAAGGAGTGTGGCCAGGGCCGGACTGGGACCAGAAATTGCCCTGGCATTTCTAATACACAGCCCCATTTTTTTCCTCGACGCCCCCACATCAGCCTTTTTTCCCTTGAGGCCCCCATTATCAGCCAGATCATCATTTTGAGTAAAAAAAAACACGTTCGACAGGCCCACCAGGCTAAAAATGGACTAGCCACTTTTGGCATTTGCCTGAAATGCCAGATGGCCAGTCCACCCCTGAGTGTGGCACAGCAGAGAAGAACAGAACCAGAACCAGTGCCAAGAGAGTAGAGAGGGTGAGAAGAGAACTATCTGCCAGTTATACACTCTTATAAAAAAGATGCTATCTAGAATCTAAAATAGCTATTTAGCTGTCCCCATAGGAGAACCCTTTGAATAACCATTTTTGGTTCCAGGTAGAACCCTTTTGAATTCCATGTAAAACCCTTTCCACAGATGGTTCTACATGGAACCCAAAATAGTTCTACCTGGAATCAAAAATGATTCTACCTGGAACCAAAAAGGATTCTCCTATGGCAGAGGTGTCAAACTCATTCAATGGAGGGCCAAGTGTCTGCAGGTTTTTGTCTTTCTCTTTCAATTAAGACCAAGACAACAAGGTGTGGGGAGTTCCTCACTAATTAGTAACCTTAATTCATCAATCAAATACAAGGGAGGAGCGAAAACCCTTTGGGAACACTGTTTCTAATAGTGAACATTTCTCATCTTTGTCATAATTGATGGAAAAAGTGAGACTGCCACCGATATTCTTAATCTGATTTATTGGTTCAGGTGATGCTGGCACTGTATCAGTATCTCTAAGGTGACCCATGTAAAAATGGAGGAAAGACATTTGAAGAATGTTATAATTGTCACGCCCTGACCTTAGAGCCTTTTTATGTCTCTATTTGGTTTGGTCAGGGTGTGATTTGGGATGGGCATTCTATGTTTTGTTTTCTATGATCTTGTGTTTTTATGTTTTGGCCGGGTATGGTTCTCAATCAGGGACAGCTGTCTATCGTTGTCTCTGATTGGGAACCATACTTAGGTATCCCATTTTCCCTCCTTTCGTTGTGGGTAGTTGTCTTTGTTTGTGGCACTATAGCCCTTAAGCTTCACGGTCGGTTTTGTATTGTTTTGTTGGCGTCATTCCTAAATAAAAGTATTGTACACTTACCACGCTGCACCTTCGTCCACTTTCTTTGACGGCCGTGACAGAACTACCCACCACCAAGGGACCAAGCAGCATGTGCCAACCTGGAGGACGAGCTGGACGGGGAGGAGAGAATGGCAGGGGACAAGACCCGGTCACGGAAACCCGAGAGGCAGCTCCCCCAAAAAATGTTGGGGGGCACACGGGGAGATTGGAGGAGTTTAGACCTGAGCCAACTCCCCGTGCTTATCGTGGGGAGCATGTGACTGGTCAGGCACCGTGTTATGGGGTGATGCGCACGGTGTCTCGAGTGAGCATTCACAGGCCGGTGTGCTCTGTGCCAGCGTCCCGCATTTGCCGGGTGGTGGTGGGCATCCATCCAGAACGGGTTGTGCCAGCTCTGCGCTCGAGACCTCCAGTGCGCCTCCACGGCCCAGTGTATCCGGTACCAGCGCCAAGAACCAAGCCTCCAGTATGTCTCCCCAGCCTGGTGAGCCCTGTGGCAGCTCCACATACCAGACTGCCCATACGTCTCCTCACTCCAGTGATGATCCATGGCACGAAGCCTCCAGTGATGATCCATGGCAAGAAGCCTGCAGTGATGATCCATGGCACGAAGCCTCCAGTGATGATCCATGGCAAGGAGACCCAGTGATGATCCATGGTACGAAGCCTGCAGTGATGATCCATGGCAAGAAGCCTCCAGTGATGATCCATGGCATGAAGCCTCCAGTGATGATCCATGGCAAGAAGCATCCAGTGATGATCCATGGCACGAAGCCTCCAGTGATGATCCATGGCACGAAGCCTCCAGTGATGATCCATGGCAAAAAGCCTCCAGTGATGATCCATGGCACGAAGCCTCCAGTGATGATCCATGGCAAGAAGCCTCCAATGATGATCCATGGCACAAAGCCTCTAGCGACGGTCTCTGATCCGGGGCCTCCATCGACGGTCTCCAGTCCGGAGCCTCCAGCCACGGCCTCCAGTCTGGAGCCTCCAGCGACGGCCTCTAGTCCGGAGCCTCCAGCGACGGTCCCCAGTCCGGAGCCTCCAGCGACGGTCTCCAGTCTGAAGCCTCCAGAGACGGTCCCCAGTCCGGGGCCCGCAGCGAGGGTGCCCAGTCCGGGGCCCGCAACGAAGGTGCCCAGTCCGGGGCCAGCTACGAGGGTCCCCAGTCCGGGGCCCGCAATGAGGGTCCCCAGTCTCGGATCGGCGACGAGGGTCCCCGCACCAGAGGTGCCACCAAAGTAGGGTGAGCCAGTGGTAGAGCGGGGTCTGCGTCCCGCACCTGAGCCGCCACCGCGGATAGATGCCCACCCAGACCCTCCCCTATAGGTTCAGGTTTTGCGGCCGGAGTCCGCACCTTTGGGGGGGGGGGGGGGGGTACTGTCACACCCTGACCTTAGAGCCTTTTATGTCTCTATTTGGTTTGGTCAGGGTGTGATTTGGAGTGGGCATTCTATGTTTTGTTTTCTATGATTTTGTGTTTCTTTGTTTTGGCTGGGTATGGTTCTCAATCAGGGACAGCTGTCTATCGTTGTCTCTGATTGGGAACCATACTTAGGTAGCCCATTTTCCCTCCTTTCGTTGTGGGTAGTTGTCTTTGTTTGTGGCACTATAGCCCTTAAGCTTCACGGTCGGTTTTGTATTGTTTATTGTTTTTGTTGCCGTCATTCCTAAATAAAAGTAATGTGTGCTAACCACGCTGCACCTTGGTCCACTTCCTTTGACGGCCGTGACAATAATGGTATACAATCAACATAATATTAAATCTCCCCTCAGAATAATCCACCCCCTGAATAATTCAACACTATTAGAATGGGAGGAGACGGCTATCAATTTCATCAACAGTGTCCTTACATGGCTGGCTGTCCACCTCTAGCCTCTCCCAGGGCAGCCTCCAGGTGATGCCAGGCCAGACCTTCACATCAGCAGTCAGCCTATCATGTCCCCCATAACTGTGGTATGTCCACCCATCACTGTAGACCTCTGTACTGTACACACCAGTAACAGTGAAATTAATGACATCAATATTTCATCATGCTTGTCTTGGCCATATCATTTCCAACTGCAGGCAGCATACTCCCTTTGAAAATCTTGCCCTCAACGCAAGACTGTCTGCCGCATAGCTTTCATGTGTCTGTGACCAGATTCATGTATCCCACCAGTGTGATGGGCGTCACTGTTGAATGATTAATCACATAGCTACAGTACTGTAGAGGTAGGTAAGCCCCTCCCATTCCGACAACAGGCAAGCTGCTGCAGTGTGACAACAACGTGAGCCGCTAAACGCCCGCCTCACCAGCGTACCACACCACCTGTCAGCTGGGCAGCCAGTCATGTGCAGAGATTGATGAATTAAGCACTCATACGGCTCCCTCTGTATTGTACGCATGGCTGAGATTCTGTCAATCAGCTCAATAAAAAGGAATTTGTTACACAGTGTTCAACTCTACGTCCACTCTGATGGTGGGTGACTTTGGATGTTACCAAAACATCCTGTCTGAACAGTGGTGTAATAAAGCACATGCAGTGAAATGAAATGGTGATCATGTAATTACAGTAGAGTAACAGAACACACTCCCACAGTAGAGTAACAGAAAATACTCATACAGTAGGTTAACATAACATACTCCTACAGTAGAGTAACAGATCACATTCCTAAGGAGGAGTAGCAGAACACACTCCTACAGTAGATTAACAGAACACACTCCTAAGGAGGAGTAACAGAACACACTCCTAAGGAGGAGTAACAGAACACACTCCTAAGGAGGAGTAGCAGAACACATTCCTACAGTAGAGTAACAGAACATACTCCTAAGGAAGAGTAGCAGAACACACTCCGACAGCAGAGTAACAGAACATACTCTGAAAGCTGAGTAACAGAGCACACTCATACAGTAGAGTACCAGTACATACTCCTACAGTAGTGTAACAGTACATAATGCTACAGTAGATTAATACTACAAAATCCTACAGTAGAGTAAAATAACACACTCCTACAGTAGAATAACAAAACATACTCCAACAGTAGAGTAAGATACACACTTCTGCAGCAGAGTAACCGAACATAGTCCTGCAGTGGAGTAACACAACGTACTCCAATGGTAGAGTAACATAACATTCTCCTACAGTAGAGTAACATAACACTCTCCTACAGTAGAGTAACAGAACACACTCATACAGTAGAGTAACAGAACACACTCATACAGTAGAGTAACAGAACACTCTCCTACAGTAGAGTAACAGAAAACACTCATACAGTAGAGTAACAGAACACACTCATACAGTAGAGTAACAGAAAACACTCATACAGTAGAGTAACAGAACACACTCATACAGTAGAGTAACAGAACACACTCATACAGTTGAGTAACAGAACACACTCATACAGTAGAGTAACAGAACACACTCCTACAGTGGAGTAACAGAACACACTCCCACAGTTGAGTAACAGAACACACTCATACAGTAGAGTAACAGAACACACTCATACAGTTGAGTAACAGAACACACTCCTACAGTGGAGTAACAGAACACACTCCCACAGTTGAGTAACAGAACACACTCATACAGTAGAGTAACAGAACACACTCCAATGGTAGAGTAACAGAACACACTCATACAGTAGAGTAACAGAACACACTCCAATGGTAGAGTAACAGAACACACTCATTGTGCTGCCATCCTGTTAACAGATTATTTTATTACAATGGTTAAGATGGATTTTCATTGTGTTCCATGGTGTTATTTGCCCCCTAGTGGAGCTTTCTGGTACTTAAAATGTACGCAAACAGGAAGTAGAGAATTCGTTCTACATGCATAGAAGCAGCTAAAAACAACGCTACAGTGCAGGTCTTTCAGTGTAGCTATTTCTTGTCACGCTTCAGCCTTGGAAAATATTTGTTTGTAAATTCGATTTAAGCATTTAGCTAGTGATGATAATCTTGTTATTGATAGAGTTGTTTACATATCAATGTTGGTTGGTTGCATTTACTCACACAAATTGCAATGCTTTTCATGTATGCCGTTAGCTGTATTGCTTTGCTCGTGCGTCATGCAAACGAATTGTAAAATATACAATACTGTAGTTTTGTTACCGATTCTAGTGTAATATGCTTTGTTATTCTACATAGATGGTTGTACATTATTAGAGTAATGAAAGGAGTTAGTCAATTACCATATGAGTAACAATTAGCTATATGGTTTGGCATCATGCCAGATGCATGGTACCTTAGCACGTGCTTTGTATTCATGCAACTTCAAATGTATAATGTACAGCTACAGTATGTCGGTCTGAATTGAATACTAAAGTATATTCTTTTCTGTATTTTGCAGTTTTACAACATAAACGTTTTCAATATATTCATTCAAGAAAAGTCACGCCTTGGGAGTTTTATTGAAGACTTAGTTGTTAGCTATCTGTCTAGTTTTGCATGGGAACGCAACTCAAGGGCAGAATAGTAAAAAAACATCATCACGGCGGGCTCAAGCATAACCACACACGGTGGTTTGTTTCTACATTCATCAGCCAACAAAGCCTCTGTTCCTATGGAAGACCAGCAGTCTACGGTACAACAACCAGAGCCAAGAGTTCGACAGAGAGAGATGGAGGAGCCTCTTCAGCACATTGGGACCAAGTCTCAATCTACAAGATCAAGGTCATCAAAACAGTCAAGCAGATCCTCAACGGCGAGTTCTGCAGCCATCAAAGCACGCGCCAAGGCAGACGCAGCTCGTGCACAAGTCTCCTATGCTGAGAAGGAAGCTTCTGTGATGAAGCAAAAAGCTGACCTCGAGGCAAGTTTATATGTTCTCCAATTTGAGAGAACAGCTGCTGCTGCATTGGCTGAAGCTGCAGCCTTTGAAGAAGCTGTAGGATCAGAACGCAGAGAACTTCACAAAGAGCTAGACACAAGGACACAGCCCTTAAGTCCAGTCCAGCGTACCTGTGAGTATGTGCAACAACATGCTAGGCCCTACTTTGCTGAACTTCCATTTGAAGTGGAGAAACAAGAGCTTAGTGTTGACCCAGCTACATGCCATAATCCAGAAAGTAGCAAACAACAGAACATGAGCAGAGACTCTCCGTTCAAAAGAAATGAACAGCAGCATGGTGTAAATGGAAAACAAGCCCACTTCCAGTCACACACACAAAGCGTCCCTGAGTCACAAGTGGCACCAGACCTCATCAAGTACCTCCTACGCCGTGAGATGGTGAGTTCCGGACTCCTGAAGTTTGATGATCGCCCTGAAAATTATTGGGCATGGAAAGCATCCTTTCTCTATGCGATCAGAGACTTGAATTTATCAGCCAGGGAAGAGTTAGATCTAATTACCAAGTGGCTAGGGGCAGAGTCGTCTGAGCAAGCAAACAGAATTAGATCTGTCCATATTTTCAACGCAACATCAGGGCTTAACATGGTCTGGCAACGACTAGAAGAGTGCTATGGTACATCTAAAGTGATCGAGAATGCACTGTTGAAGAAAATGTATGATTTTCCAAAACTGGCTAACAAAGACAATCACAAACTAAGAGAACTAGGTGACATTCTTCTCGAACTGGAGTGTGCTAAAGTAGAAGGGTACCTTCCAGGCCTCGCTTATCTGGACACATCTCGGGGGGTAAACCCTATAGTAGAGAAACTTCCATTCAGTTTACAAGAAAAATGGATTGCACAGGGATCCAAATACAAGGAGGACTATCGGGTAGCATTCCCACCATTCTCGTTCTTCTCGAGATTCATCAGGAACCAGGCGAAAACTAGAAACGACCCCAGTTTCACCCTCTACACCTCAACTAACCAGGTGTCTATGAAAAGTGAGAAACCTGCCAGGTACAGCAGCAAGACACCTGTGACTGTATACAAAACCGATGTGTCATCTGAGCCCTCAGACCACCAAACCAAACCCAGTAAGACAAAGATTGAAAACCCTGACCATCACTGCCCGATACATAACAAACCTCATCCTCTTAAAAAGTGTCGTGGGTTTAGATACAAAACTCTAGATGAGCGCAAATCATATCTCAAAGAGAATGGAATTTGTTTCCGATGTTGTGGGTCAACTCAGCACAGAGCTAAAGACTGTAAGGTGTCAATCAAGTGCTCTGAGTGCGACAGCGACAGACATCTTGCTGCTCTGCATCCAGGCCCAGCCCCTTCAAATACAGACACTGCTACAGCAGAGAAAGAGCATGGCGGGGAGCAAGGTGACGATGCTCTTCTATCTGTCACCTCAAAGTGTACGGAGATCTGTGGTGAGGCAGTTAATCCAAGATCATGTTCAAAAATATGCCTAGTTAAAGCTTATCCGGCTGGGAAAAGAGAGAAAGCTGTCAAAATGTATGTAGTGCTTGATGAACAGAGTAACAAATCTCTGGCCAAGACAGAGTTTTTCAATCTCTTCAACATCAATGACAACTCTGCTCCATACACCATGAAGACCTGTTCTGGGGTAACAGAGACTTCAGGCAGGAGAGCCGTCAACTTCATGGTGGAGTCTATAGACGGACACATGCAGCTATCTCTCCCTACTCTGATAGAGTGTGATATGATGCCAGACGATAGGACGGAGATTCCCTCCCCCGACATTGCGTATCATCATCCCCATCTGCAACCAGTTATGGACAAAATTCCAGCTGTGGACCCAGACGCTCCCATCCTCCTGCTCTTAGGACGAGACATCTTAAGGGTACACAAGGTACGAGAGCAAATCAATGGGCCTCACGACACTCCTTATGCACAGCGACTTGACCTCGGGTGGGTCATCGTGGGTGAGGTCTGTCTGGGAACAGCTCACCGACCAGCCAATGTTAACGTGTTCAGGACAAACATACTTCAAAATGGTCGCACATCCTATCTGAGCCCTTGCCCTGACATCATCCAGGTAAAAGAGAACTACAACAGCGTAGCTCAGAAACACATCTCTCCCTCTACAGTGCACTCGAGAGATCCGAGCACAACTGTGAACACAGACAGCCTGGGATGTTCCGTGTTCGACAAAACACAAGACGATGATAAACCAGCACCATCAGTGGAGGACAAAGCCTTTTTGGACATTATGGACAAACAGGTTTTCCAGGATGATGGAAACAACTGGGTGGCTCCACTACCCTTTCGCCCTACTCGACGTCGCCTTCCTAATAACAGGGAGCAGGCCATAAACCGTCTCACATCACTTCGCAGGACTTTAGACAAAAAGCCTGACATGAAGCGTCATTTTATTGACTTCATGCAAAAGATGCTGGATAATGACCAAGCCGAACCTTCACCGCCACTAGAGGGAGACAAAGAGTGTTGGTATCTACCCATATTTGGTGTTTACCATCCACAAAAGCCTGATCAAATAAGAGTAGTATTTGACTCCAGTGCTAAGTGTCAAGGCGTGTCACTTAACGATGTTCTGCTCAGTGGTCCAGACTTAAACAACACACTCTTGGGTGTCCTAATGCGCTTCCGCAAGGATTGCATTGCACTAACAGCAGATGTGCAACAAATGTTTTACTGTTTTGGTGTACGTGAGGATCACAGAGATTACTTAAGGTTTCTCTGATATGAAGACAACAATCCAGATAGAAACATAACTGAGTACAGGATGAAAGTCCATGTATTTGGGAACAGCCCTTCACCAGCTGTAGCCATCTACTGCATGAGACGAGCAGCGCTACAGGGTGAGAAGGAACACGGATCAGAACCCAAGCAATATGTAGTAAGGAACTTCTACGTCGATGATGGGCTGACATCAGTAGCTACTACAGAAGAAGCTATCAACATTCCAAGAAAAACACAAGCAATGTTGGCAGAGTCCAACATGAAACTACACAAGATTGCATCCAATAGCAAAACAGTTATGGAAGCCTTCCCTATGGAGGACCGTGCAAAATACTTAAAAGACCTGGACCTCGGAGTGGATCCTCTCCCCTTTCAACGGAGTCTGGGACTTTCCTGGAACCTGGAAACAGACAGCTTCTCATTCCAGGTGTCCCACAATGAGAAGCCTTTTACGCGGAGAGGCATCCTGTCCACAGTGAATAGTCTTTATGACCCCCTTGGGTTCGTGGCTCCAATAATCAATGCGAGACCCCTAGTGTCAGTGTCAACCGACCCTGACATGCCTGCCATTCTCACACCCTCAATGTTACTGACACAAAAGACCAGCGCTACCTCAGCCCCTTCTGGATACTTCAGCATGAACGACCTTCATGGAAAACAGTGGAAGCAAGTCCAGTGTCTCGCTGACACCTTTTGGAAAAGGTGGAGACAGGAGTACCTGACAACGCTGCAGAGACGCAGAAAATGGACAGCAGAAAAGCCAAATGTAAAAGTGGGAGACGTTGTCTTATTGAAAGACAGTCAGGCACACAGAAATGACTGGCCAGTCGGGCTTGTGGTCAAAACCTTTCCCAGTACTGACAAAAAGGTTAGGAAAGTAGAACTAAAAATTGTCAAGCAAGGAGCTGCTAAGGTGTTTCTGAGACCAATCTCAGAGATTGTTGTTCTTCTTTCTGAAGCATCCTAGAGACAAAAGATACAAATAGAAAGGACATTATTTGTTTCTTGATATGTTTTATTTCATAGTGGCACAATTTCATTATACCAGGCGGGGAGTGTGCTGCCATCCTGTTAACAGATTATTTTATTACAATGGTTAAGATGGATTTTCATTGTGTTCCATGGTGTTATTTGCCCCCTAGTGGAGCTTTCTGGTACTTAGAATGTACGCAAACAGGAAGTAGAGAATTCGTTCTACATGCATAGAAGCAGCTAAAAACAACTCTACGGTGCAGGTCTTTCAGTGTAGCTATTTCTTGTCACGCTTCAGCCTTGGAAAATATTTGTTTGTAAGTTCGATTCAAGCATTTAGCTAGTGATGATAATCTTGTTATTGATAGAGTTGTTTACATATCAATGTTGGTTGGTTGCATTTACTCACACAAATTGCAATGCTTTTCATGTATGCCGTTAGCTGTATTGCTTTGCTCGTGCGTCATGCAAACGAATTGTAAAATATACAATACTGTAGTTTTGTTACCGATTCTAGTGTAATATGCTTTGTTATTCTACATAGATGGTTGTACATTATTAGAGTAATGAAAGGAGTTAGTCAATTACCATATGAGTAACAATTAGCTATATGGTTTGGCATCATGCCAGATGCATGGTACCTTAGCACGTGCTTTGTATTCATGCAACTTCAAATGTATAATGTACAGCTACAGTATGTCGGTCTGAATTGAATACTAAAGTATATTCTTTTCTGTATTTTGCAGTTTTACAACATAAACGTTTTCAATATATTCATTCAAGAAAAGTCACGCCTTGGGAGTTTTATTGAAGACTTAGTTGTTAGCTATCTGTCTAGTTTTGCATGGGAACGCAACTCAAGGGCAGAATACTCATACAGTAGAGTAACAGAACACACTCCCACAGTTGAGTAACAGAACATACTCCCACAGTGGAGTAACATAACACACTCCTACAGTAGATTAACAGAACACACTCATACAGTAGATTAACAGAACACACTCCTACAGTAGATTAACAGAACACACTCCTACAGTAGATTAACAGAACACACTCCTACAGTAGATTAACAGAACACACTCCTACAGTAGATTAACAGAACACACTCATACAGTAGAGTAACAGAACACACTCCTACAGTGGAGTAACATAACACACTCCTACAGTAGAGTAACATAACATACTCTGTCGGCAGAGTAACAGAACACTCTCCTACAGTGGAGTAACATAACACACTCCTAAGGAGGAGTAGCAGAACACACTCCTACAGTAGATTAACAGAACACACTCCTACAGTAGAGTAACATAACACACTCTGACAGTAGAGTAACATAACACACTCCGACAGTAGAGTAACATAACACACTCCCACAGTAGAGTAACATAACACACTCCGACAGTAGAGTAACATAACACACTCCTAAGGAGGAGTAGCAGAACACACTCCTACAGTAGATTAACAGAACACACTCCTACAGTAGAGTAACATAACACACTCTGACAGTAGAGTAACATAACACACTCCGACAGTAGAGTAACATAACACACTCCCACAGTGGAGTAACATAACACACTCCTACAGTAGATTAACATAACACACTCCTACATTAGAGTAACATAACACACTCCTAAGGAGGAGTAGCAGAACACATTCATACAGTAGATTAACAATAGGTACTCCAACAGCGGAGTAACAGAACATAATCCTACAGTAGAGTAACAGACCGTAATCCTACAGTAGAGTAACAGAACATATTCCTACAGCAGAGTAACAGAACAAACTCCTACTGTAGAGTAAGATAACACACTCCTACATTAGAGTAACAGAATACATTCATACAGTAAAGTAACAGTAGATAGTGTTACAGTGGGGTAGTCATAAAAACCAATACAGCAGAGTGAAAGAACATACTCCTACAGTAGAGTAACAGAACATACTCCTACAGAATAGTAACATAACATATTCTGACATTAAAATAACATTACACAGTCCTACAGTAGAGAAACAGAACATACTCTTATATTTGTGTAACATCACATACTCATACAGTAGAGTAACAGAACATATGCCTACTGCAGTCTAACAGAACACACTCCAACGGTAGAGTAACAGAATATACACCTACTGCAGAGTAACAGAACATACTCCTACGGCAGACTAACAGAACATACTCCTACGGCAAAGTAACAGAACATACTCCTACGGCAGAGTAACAGAATATACTATAATATTTGAGTAACATCACATACTCTTAAAGTAGAGTAGCATGGCATACTTCTACTGTGGAGTAACAGTACATTATCGTAACAGTACATATTGCCAAAGTAACAATAGGTGCTCCTACAGCAGAGTAACAGAACATACTCCTACAGCAGAGTAACAAACCATACTCCAACTGCAGAGTAACATAACATAATCCTACAGTAGAGTAACAGTGCATACTCCTACAGTAATGAACCATAACATAATCCTACAGTAGAGTAACAGAACAAAATCCTACTGCAGAGTAACATAACACACTTCCTACAGTAGAGTAACAGAACAATTATCATAGTGCAGAGTAACAGAACATACTCCTACAGTAGAGTAACAGAACATACTCCTACAGCAGAGTAACAGAACAAACTCCTACTGTAGAGTAAGATAACACACTCCTACATTAGAGTAACAGAACACATTCATACAGTAAAGTAACAGTAGATAGTGTTACAGTAGGGTAATCATAAAAACCAATACAGCAGAGTAAAAGAACATACTCATATAGTAGAGTAACAGAACATACTCCTACAGAATAGTAACAGAACATACTCTGACATTAAAATAACATTACACAGTCCTACAGTAGAGAAACAGAACATACTCTTATGTTTGAGTAACAGCACATGCTCTTAAAGTAGAGTAACATGACATACTCATACAGTAGAGTAACAGAACATACACCTACTCCAGTCTAACAGAACACACTCCAATGGTAGAGTAACAGAATATACACTGACTGCAGAGTAACATAACATACCCATACGGCAGAGTAACAGAACATACTTCTAAAGTAGAGTAACAGAACATACTCCTAAAGTAGAGTAACAAGACATACTCCGACAGTAGAGTAACATAATATACACCTACTGCAGAGTAACATATAATACCCATACGGTAGAGTAACATACTCCTGCTGCAGAGTAACAGAACATATTCCAACATTAGAGTAACAGTACATATGCTAACAGTACAGTAACATACCATACCCCTACATTAGAGTAACAGAATATACACCCACCGCAGAGTAACAACAATTACTCATACTGCAGAGTAACAGAAATTACTCCCACGGTAGAGTAACTGAATATACTCCCACAGTGGAGTAACAGAGCATACTCCCACTGCAAAGTAACATAATAAAGTCATACTGTAGAGTACCAGTACTTTCTCCTACATTAGAGTAGCATTACTTATTCATACAGTAGTGTAACAGTGCATACTCCCACTGAAAAGTAACAATACATATCCATAAAGTAGAGTAACAATATGTACTCCAACAGCAGAGTAACATGACATACTCATGCGGCAGAGTAACAAAACATACTCCTACCGTGGAGTGCCAGAACCCTTCTCCTATTGCAGAGTAACAGGACATACTCCTACAGTAAATAAACAGCACATAATCCCACAGTAGAGTACCAGTGCACATTCCCACAGCAGAGTAACATAACATACTCCTACTGCAGAGTAACATAACATACTCCTACAGTGGAGTAACAGTACATACTCCTACAGTGGAGTAACAGTACATACTCCTGCAGTGGAGTAGCAGTACAAATTCCTACAGTAGAGTAACAGTACATACTGCTACAGCAGAGCAATGCTACACACTACACTCCTCAATTAGAGTAACAGAACACACTCCCACAGTAGAGTAACATAACACACTCCCACAGTAGAGTAACATAACAAACTCCCACAGTAGAGTAACATAACAAACTCCTACAGTAGAGTAACATAACATACTCCTACAGTAGAGTAACATAACAAACTCCCACAGTAGAGTAACATAACAAACTCCCACAGTAGAGTAACATAACAAACTCCTACAGTAGAGTAAAATAACACACTCCTACAGTGGAGAAACAGAGCACAGTCCTACAGTGGAGAAACATAAAATATTCTACAGTCACAGAACATACTCCCACAGTAGAGTAACATAACAAACTCCTACAGTAGAGTAAAATAACACACTCCTGCAGTGGAGAAACAGAGCACAGTCCTACAGTAGAGAAACATAAAATATTCTACAGTAACAGAACATACTCCCACTGTAGAGTAACAGAACACACTACAACAGCAGACTAGCATAACATACTCACACAATGGAGTAACAGAACACACTCCTAAAGCGGAGGAACCGAAAATACTCATACAGTGGAGTAACATAACATACTCACACATTGGAGTAACAAAATGCACTCATACAGATGACTAACAGAACACACTTCTACAGTAGAGTAACAGAACACACTTCCACAGCAGAGTAACACAGCATACTATTACAGTAGAGTAATATAACACACTTCCACAGTAGAGTAACACAGCATACTATTACAGTAGAGTAACATAACAACCTCCTACATTAGAGTAAAATAACACACTCCTACAGTGGAGTCACAGAACAAAGTCCTACAGTAGAGAAACATAAAATATTCTACAGTAACATAACACACTCCTACTGTAGAGTAAGATAACACCCTCCTACATTAGAGTAACAGAACACATTCATATAGTAGAGTAACAGTACATACTTCTACAGTAGAGTAATCGTAAACACCAATACAATAGAGTAAGAGAACATACTCCCACAGTAGAGTAACAAAAAATGCTCCTATTGCAGAGCAACAGTACATAATCTTACAGTAGTTTAAAAGCACATACTCCTACAGCAGAGTTACAGTACTCACTCCTTCAGTAGAGTAACAGAGCACACTCATACAGCAGAGTAACAGAACATATTCATTCTGTAGAGTAACAGAACACACTCCTATAACAGAGAAACATAACATAATCCTACAGTAGAGTAACAGTACATACTCCTTCCGTAGAGAAACAGTACACACTCCTACAGTAGGGTAACAGAAAATACCAATACAGTAGAGTACCATAACATTCTCCAAAAGTAGAGTAACAGAAGATATTATTGCAGCTGAGTAACAGAACATACTCCTACAGCAGAGTAACAGAACACCCTCCTACATTAGAGTAACAGAACACATTCATACAGTAGAGTAACAGAACACATTCATACAGTAGAGTAACAGTACATACTCCTTCAGCAGAGTAACAGTACATCTTCCTACATTAGAGTATAGTACACACTCCCGTGGTAGAGTAAAATAACATACTCCTACAGTAGAGTATCAGAACATAATCTGACATTAAAATAACATTACACAGTCCTACAGTAGAGAAACAGAACATACTCTTATATTTGAGTAACAGCACATACTCTTCCAGTAGAGTAACAGGACATACTCCAACAGTTGAGTAACAGAACCCACTCCTACAGTAGAGCAGCAGAACACACTCCTACAGTTGAATAACAGAACATATTCCTACTGCAGTCTAACAGAACATACCCCTACAGTAGAGTAACAGAACATAATCCTACTGCAGAGTAACAGAAATTACTCCTACAGCAGAGAAACAGATTATAGTCCTACTGCAGAGTAACAGAACACACTCTTACAGTAGACTAACAGTACATACTCCTACAGCAGAGTAATAGTACACAATCCTACTGTAGAGTAACAGTACATTCTCCAACAGTAGAGCGACAGCACATGTTTCCAAAGTAGAGCAACATTATGTACTACTACAGTAGAGTAACAGAACATACTCCTACTGCAAAGTAACAGAACACACTCCTACAGTGGTGTCATGACGTTGGGTTGGGGGTAGGTTTATGACAGTCATAAATACCTCTTTCCCCCTTTTTCTCTCTCCCTACTATAACTGATGTGACATAAGGAAACCCCTTGGTTAACATAGAGGTTCTGGTAACCTCAGAAGTTGGGGGAAATGAACTATATTCTGGTGATCCGACCAACTGAACATATGCGGTGGTACTTAAGGTATATTATGTCAGTTCGGTTGCCCTCTGACACATTCTCATCAATGATAGAATGTCATAAACTCTACTGTGGAAAGTCTAAATGTCAGAGATATCGGATTCACATGGAATTGTTGTTTAATTCAAATGTGTGAATATGACATTATTTGTCAAGAGGTGAAATGTAATTTTAGCTTCCAAATGAGAGATCTGTGCTTTCATAAGTTTTCCTCTGCTCACAGTGGTCCGCCCCTGTGAAGAGGCATGGGTTATAAACCTTTCAGACACACCCCTCTCCTTCCACTATAAAAGCCATTTTCCCAGAAAATAACTTTATGTTCCGGGTATGCTAGGATGACGATCCAGTGTCAGAATGGTTCAGATAATCACTATAGATGAAGCCAACATCAGCATGGACTTTGATTGTGAATGGTATGAACTTTGAACTCGTATTCACTACAGAAGTGATATCTCCTAGCCTTTGAGTTAGCAACAGCTAAACGCAGGTTCGGAAGGACAGTCCAAGTATCCCGTCTAATACACACAACGTTCCCGTGACTACCAGAGACATTCTTCAAAGGACAGAGGACTCGGGTTGGCGACACGGGCCATCTACCACCAACCTACTGAAGCGCAGCTCAGAGTAAATATTGATTGCATTTTCCTCTTCAAATGGGCGGTAATTTAGAATGCATAAGATACTGTATTTACGATAGTACAGCCCGCCTATGTTCAAGTCTCCCGCTCTTTCACTAGGACTCAACCCCTTTTCCTTTGTGTAACAAGCTGTCATATCAATTCCGCCCGCTAGGGACATTTTTCTGTATGACGTAATTTGTGATCAAGTTATGATTTAATTGTGTATGTGTGTTTCTGTGTGATTAGTTAGGTATTTAGTAAATAAATAATTAAACCCAATTTTGTATTGCTGATTCAACTTGTTAGCCAGGATTCTTGCAGATAATCAAGGACTTACAACTTTCAGATGAGACTGAATAAAATGACGATTAATGTGACTGCTATTTAGTAAAATATAACTAAATCTTTTAGAGTTTATTAGAAAGATAACAGCTCTATAAATATTCTTTCGTGGTGTCCCTCTCTAGTTAATTCATATTTACATGATTAGTTCAATCAGGTAATATTAATTACGGATAAATTATTTTATAGAATAGCATGTCATAGCAATTAATCTGGCATAGTCAAAGACACGACAGTGGAATAACAGTGCATAGTCCTACAGTAGGGAACAATAAAATAATCATACAGCAGAGTAACAGAACATACTCCAACAGTATAGTAACAGTACATATCCCCACAGTAGAGTAACAGTACATATCCCCACAGTAGAGTAACAATTACACGGCCCTACAGTAGAGTAACATTACAGATTCCTACAATCGAGTAACAGACGATACTACTACAGTATAGTAACAGAACACATTCATACAGTAGAGTACCAGTAGAGTAACAAAACATACTCCCACAGCAGATTTATATAACGTACTATATATTAATATAACTTACTATACCTTACTCTTACTGCATAGTAACAGTACTTACTCCTACATTAGAGTAACCGTACATACTCCTACAGTAGAGTGCAGTGCACACGACTACAGAAGAGTAGCAGAGCAGACTCCTACTGTACGCTAACCAAACATACTCATTCAGTAGAGTAACAGAACCCAGTCCTTCAGTGGAGTAACAGAACATACTCATACAGTAGAGCACGTTCTCATTTGCAGCAACGACCTGGGGAATAGTTACAGGGGAGAGGAGGGGGATGAATGAGCCAATTGTAAACTTACTCCTGGACTACCCATCCCGGATCCGGGATCATTCTCATCTGAAACGCTGACTAGCATAGCATAGCCTAGCGCCACAGGGATATAATATAATATAATTTCATGAAATCACAAGTCCAATACAGCAAATGAAAGATAAACATCTTGTGAATCCAGCCAACATGTCCGATTTTTAAAATGTTTTACAGCGAAAACACAACATATATTTATGTTAGCTCACCACAATATCCAAAAACACACCGCCATTTTTTCACAGAAAAGATAGCTTTCACAAAACCCACAAATAGAGATAAAATTAATCACTAACCTTTGAACAACTTCATCAGATGACAGTCATATGACATCATGTTATACAATACATTTATGTTTTGTTCGATTATGTGCATATTTAAACCGACAAATTGTGGTTTTACATTGGCGCCATGTTCAGAAATGGCTCCAAAATAGCGAGAGTAATTACAGATAGCCACGTGAAATACAGAAATACTCATCATAAACTTTGATGAAAGATACATGTTTAACATATAATTAAAGATACACTGGTTCTTAATGCAACCGCTGTGTTAGATTTAAAAAAGAACTTTAGTAAAAAGCACAGCATGCAATAATCTGAGACAGCGCTCAGCCATTTTCCGCCATGTTGGAGTCAACAGAAATACGAAATTACATCATAAATATACCCTTACCTTTGATGATCTTTCATCAGAATGCAGTGCCAGGAATCCTAGTTCCACAATAAATTGTTTTTTTGTTTTATAATGTCCATTACTTCTGTCGAATTAGCAACTTTGGCCAGCATGTGTAGTTCACGTGTCCATCGAACTTTACGCTAATGAACGATAACTTCAAAAAGTGATATTACAAATCGAATAAACTGGTCAAACTCAGTTGAGAATCAATCTTCAGGATGTTTTTCTCATATGTATCCAATAAAGTCCCAGACGGAGCATTTCTTCATGTCTATCTAACGCATTGCAGACAAGGACATCACATGCGTAGTGTGCGTGGCCAAGAACTGGCAATATGCCTGACCAGTCACTCCATTGGCTCTCATTCGGTCCCACATCAAGCTAGACGTTTCATTCCACGTTCTACTGCCTGTTGACATCTAGTGGAAGGCGTATAAAGTGCATACAGATCCATAAATATAAGGCAATTGAATAGGCGATGCCTTTCACAGCGACCCATTTCAGAATTTTCACTTCCTGTTTGGAAGTTTGCCTGCCATATGAGTTCTGTTTTACTCACAGATATAATTCAAACAGTTTTAGAAACGTAAGAGTGTTTTCTATCCAATAGTAATAATAATATGCATATCATATGATCTAGGACAGAGTACGAGGCCGTTTAATTTGGGCACCAATTCATCCAAAAGTGAAAATGTCGCCCCCTCTCCCTAAGAAGTTTTAAAGTAGAGTAACATAACATACCCCAACAGTAGAGTAACAGAATATACTCATACAGTGGAGTAACAGAACACACTGCTACAGTAGAGTATCATAACATACTCCCGCTACATAGTAACATAACATTCTCCTGCGGCTGAGTAGCAGAACCTACTCCTACTGCAGTGTAACAAAACATACCCCTGGTACAGAGTACCAGTACTTACGCCTACAGTGGTGTAACGGTACATACTCCTACTGTGGAGTAACAGTGCCTACTCCCACAGTAGAGTAACATAGCACACTTATACAGTAGAGTAACAGAGCACACTCCGAGAGAAGAGAAACAGTACACATTCCAACAGTAGAGTAAAATAACATACTCACACAGTAGAGTAACAGAACACATTCCTAAAGCAGAGTAACAGAACACACTCCTACAGTGGTGTAATACTACTCACTCCTACAGTAGAGTAACAGAACACACTTCCACAGTAGAGTAACATAATATACTCATACTGCAAAGTAACAGAACACCGTCCTACAGTAGAGTAACAGAACATACTCCTGCTGCAGCGTAACAAAACATACTCCTACTGCAGAGTAACAGAACCTACTCCGACAGTAGAGTAACATCACATATTCCTACATTTGAGTAACAGTACATATTCCTACAGTAGAGTAACATAGCATACTCCTACAGTCGAATAAAATATATTATCCTACAGTAGAGTAACATAACATACTCCTACTGTAGAGTAACAGAACCCACTCCTACAGTAGAGCAACAGAACTTACTCCCACAGCCGAGTAACCAAACATACGCCGGCTGCGAGTAACAGAACATACTCCCACAGTGGAGTAACAGAACATACTCCAACAGTGGAGTAACAGAACACACTCCTATGATGGAGTAACAGAACATACTCCTACAGTGGAGTTACATAATATACTCATTCAGTGGAGTAACAGAGCATACTCCTGCAGTAGAGTAACATAATATATTCCTTCAGTGGAGTACCTGGATATGCTCCAACTGCAGAGTAACATAACCCACTCCTACAGTAGAGTAACAGAACACACCCCTACAGGGGAGTAACAGAACACACTCCTACTTTAGAATTTACAGAACACACTCCTACAGTGGAGTAAGCCCTTAGAATGTAATAGATGCTTTATTGGAACTTTGTGTTCTGCGTTTCTCAACATCCCCGTAGAAGCACGGGCCTCATTGAAGATAGTCTTGGTTAATTGCCTTGCTCAATGGCGTGATGGCAGGAGATGTTACATGGGATTAGAGTGGCCTTTAGTGTCACCAAGCCCGGGTGTTGAACCAGCAACCTTCCAGCTGCTGGTTTACCTCTCTAACCTCTAGGCTATTCCCAGTGATTGAATTTAGTGAGGGAAGTTGCAGATTTAGCAAATCTATGGTTTTAGGTAAGGAAATCAGACCACACCACACAAATCTTAACCCAATGCATTATTCATTACTTCTATATCAACAAACAAAGGAAAGCATATCACTATTGTTAGTGAAGTGAGCTGCTACATTCAGAATTTTTTTCATCCAGTCTTAAAGCATAAATGATGCATCATCAGAATGACAGATGGAGAGATTGTTTCTAAACATTTGACTTGTAGCTGCAATGAGCCAAACTGTCTTGCTGCTCCCACACTGAGCTTTAATGGGATTTGTTTGTTGGCAACATTGACATATCAAGTGAAAAATCGACATAATCCTCCATGATGTTTTGGAGTTTACAGTCACTATATTGATACCATTAAGACAGTTGTGCATCACTCTTCCTGATTTGATCATCGTTGATCATGGCTGAGACATTAGGATGAGATCCCTCCCCCACAACCCTATGAGTTGTTGACATTAGAGAATGTCATAGGCTCCATTGTGCACTTGTACTTCATACAAGCCTCTGTATGTTTGTGACTAATACTTAGGTTGAGTGCTAAATCATCATCTGTTTGGCTTTCCAGTTCTGTTTCCCACTGTCCCTTGTTTCATTATCTTATTGTCTGATTTCTTTCACTTTGTTGTGTCTTCATAATTTGACTATTTTTTCTTTTGCATTATGGTGATATTGTAGGTCTGTTCAAGTACAGTTTTATAACAAAAATATTTATTCCTTGTCTCTCTCTGGTATTTTAGGCTTGCCCTCGCACGACATCCTTCACCGCCACAAGGAGGCGATAGGGGTTATATTTTCCAAAACCAACGCTCCTAAAAATATATTTTGGCATATACTATTGCTGTAGCCTACTGTTTCAGTTGTCAGTGTAATTTTAGATACTGTCTTAAAAGACTGTTCGTAAAATCATCCCTTGAGTTAACAGCACTTTTGGCGCTATCTGTTTCCCCGCAGGCGCTTGATGCTGAAGAACAGCATCCTCTCGGAGTTAATGTCTCTGGATGCATGTTCAATGAGGGAGCGCGCGCGAGGGCTCTGGAACCGAACTCTTGCTGCGAGAGCTCCTCGTCGATTGCTGTAGTCTTCAAAGCCACTCCAACACAACGCACATCATATGTGGAGCTTTTCCAATGCAATATGAGTGATTTATCTCATGAGGGGTGAGACAGCACTGTGGAAGGTGTAGAACAGGGGAGGACAGAGAGCCGTTTTGCAACCCCTTGGTTGTGACGAGTCCAGGATTCCCGGAAAATTTAAGTATTTTTGGCCGTATAAAGTAGAGCGAATCTTCAGAATTTCGTCGGACTAGGGGATGAACACCCGAAGTAACTCAAACGAGTTCATTTTCTGTCGACTAATGTTGGCTGTCGAATATCCTTGAAATTAAATAGTGTGTGGTATCCGTCCTCACAGTTATTTATTTGACTGAAGTAAAAAAAAAGAATGGTTCCGCAGTTTTTCCCGCGTTGTTTTGTGCTTTGATAATTTCATTTCAAACGTTGTGAGCTGACTTGAACCGAAGAGACCGTGCTTTATGCTGTAACACATTTTGAAAACAAACTCAAACATACTCAAACGACTGGATATACTTTATTGAAACCAGCTTCAATTGATCATCTGATTCTGTTGCAGGGATTATCAAAATCAGGTGAGTGGCAACCTGAACCTGATAATACAAAATGTTAAACTGTGTGTGTGCGCGCGCCTGTGCGCACGTAATGCTTTAGAAGTTAAGATAATCAGAAAACAGACCATGGAAGTAAAGTGATGGTTTATGCACGTCCTGTTAGATTCATTATTTGAAAACCTTGTATTGCATTGTTAATTTGTAAAAGGGGTTAGAACAGAGAGATGTTGATTGTTTCATTTAATTTAAGCACCACCGCATCCTGGTTTGTGTGACCGTGGTGGTGACGGTGGTGGTGGGATGCAGGTTGAGGCTGAATGAGGCAGTGGGTTTAATTATTGTGATCGTTTAATGGCAGAGCGCACATCACTGGTGTCACCCAGAGATACGGGCTACCGGTAAAGCAGGTTGTCTGGCCACATTGATTTATACAATAAAGTAACTCCATAGATCAGGTTCCCGGACTGGAGATCGACTGCAGGCAGACTTTAGCTGTCACATTCAGCGCCACTGCCTATCCATTTACCTCTGCTGGAAAGTGGGAAGAGAGAACATAAGAAACGGATCAACCACAAAAAGATGACCAATAGATGCGGGAATGTTCACCTTGTAAGGAAATATGTATGCACACCTGAAGCTGTGTTGGACCACTTTATCTGGCAGAAATGTAGAGAACCGACTGCACTCCTGTCATCTGGTGACATGATGATCACATCTGTGATATGGTATTGCTGCTAGATTTAAGAGGCACTCTTCATATATTCAGTGGATATTGTAGGCTAATGAAGGGATTTGCCTTTGACCTCAAATGACCAAACACTGCAATCATGACATGAGAAAAGTGTAGGGAGGTGGATGCTTAATTTCCCCCTACACAAAACTTGCAATGTTTAAATCTTTATGTTAGAAAAAAAAGTTGATGTAAATTGGCCCCTATACACACAGTCTACAACATTTCACCTTATTGCACATTAAGAAAGAGCTACTCTAACAAAGGCGGAAGGACTCTGCACTATTGTTTCAATACCCCCGTCCCTCTAGTTGTTCATGTAGGTGTCAGGTCACGTGACCTATAAGGAGGGTCTGACAAGGGCCTGGCGAATGCAGACCAATACTAAATAGACCAATAGTTATCTGTTGTCAGATACAATGAAAAAAACTGATAATCATTCCTGAATTTCTATTTGCCTTGTATGCATAAGCGAGGTCATGCAAGGTTAAGCAGATGTTCTGCCTCTGTGTGATAATTACAGCGTTACTACCACGTTATTCTTTGAACTGAGGGTATGTATCGTGGAAGATAAACACACATTGGTGCTCATGGAGCGAGGCCAACTTGAATACTTCCACAGGGCACGATGAGCAAGTTCCATTCTGCATTTCAGAAAGGTTATCTGAAGAAGACCATTTTTAACAGTAGATTGTTTCTGCTCTGGGGGTGTTAGGTCATTGTAAGTACAAACGGTTATTTTGTAGGCCAAAGACAATAAGCAGAGTTGACATGAGCCGGGCAATGAGGTTCACATCTTTGCTGAACTTCTCGCCCTTTTAGCTTTTAGCTTTTAGCTGTCCATGTGATATAGTTCATGTAAAACCGGATCTATCAAGAATTTTAGCTCATCTCATCCAATTACCAGGGCATGACATGGACCTACTAGCCATCCCTGTAGATTCAACAGGAAGATTCAACAGACAGGAGAAGAATAAGTCATGCATACAGGAGTAATGCATACAGCACACATGAGTAATGCATACAGGAGTAATGCATACAGCATACAGGAGTGATGCATACTTTATACAGGAGTAATGTATACGTGAGTAATGTATACAGGAGTAATGCATAATACATACAGGAGTAATACATACAGGAGTAATGCATACAGGAGTAATGCATAATACATACACGAGTAATGCATACAGGAGTAATGCATACTTCATACACGAGTAATGCATACAGGAGTAATGCAGAATTCATACAGGAGTAATACATACAGGAGAAATGCATAATTCATACAGGAGTAATACATACAAGAGAAATGCATACAGGAGTAATGCATAATGGAGTAATGCATACTTCATACATGAGTAATGCATACTTCATACAGGAGTAATGTATACAGGAGTAATGCATACAGCACACAGGAGTAATGTATACTTTATACAGGAGTAATGTATACATGAGTAATGTATACAGGAGTAATGCATAATTCATACAGGAGCAATGCATATAGCATACATGAGTAATGCATACACCATACATGAGTAATGCATACAGCATACATGAGTAATGCATACAGGAGTAATGCATATAGCATACGTGAGTAATACATACAGGAGTAATGCATACAGCACACAGGAGTGATGCATACTTTATACAGGAGTAATGTATACATGAGTAATGCATACAGGAGTAATGCATAATTCATACAGGATTAATGCATTCAGGAGTAATGTATTCGGGAGTAATGCGTATAGAAGCCTACAATGCCAAGGTACTGTATGTGAAGACATAGCCATTGACTTTGTGTTGAACCAAACAGTAGAAGTTAACCTCTGTGTCCTCAGGAGTGCAGTCCAGCACCCTGTACTGTTATGGTGGCTCCTAGTCCCTCCAACAATATCAAGCAAAACTGTGTCTAAATGAAAACAGATGGAGGCACAAATCCCCAAGTGGTAGCAGGCTCACCTTAGCTGTGACCATTTATCACCGTCAACCTGTTCATCATAAAGACTTTACTTTTAAAGGGAGGGGAGCGCCCAGGGCCGGGCAAGATCACGGCTGAAATTCTAATTTATGATGTTCAATGGAGCTCTTTGGGTTTTATTGTTGACATCTATAACCACAAGGTTGAAATTAGTTTCCGCCAGATGCTTTTTATGGCGTGTCAATGGGCAGCCGGCCCCTGTAGCGTGCCGGCACAGAGCAGCCCACTACCACTTCTACCACCTCTACCACCTCTACCACTTCTACCACCTCTACCACTTCTATCACCTCTACCACCTCTACCACCTCTACCACCTAACCCCACCTCTACCACCTCTACCACTTCTACCACTTCTACCACTTCTACCACCTCTATCACCTCTACCACTTCTACCACCTCTACCACTTCTATCACCTCTACCACCTCTACCACCTAACCCCACCTCTACCACCTAACCCCACCTCTACCACCTCTACCACCTAACCACACCTCTACCACCTCTACCACCTAACCCCACCTCTACCACCTCGACCACCTAACCCCACCTCTACCACCTCTACCACCTAACCCCACCTCTACCACCTCTACCACCTAACCCCACCTCTACCACCTCTACCACCTAACCCCACCTCTACCACCTAACCCCACCTCTACCACCTCTACCACCTCTACCACCTAACCCCACCTCTACCACCTCTTCCACCTCTACCACCTCTACCAACTCTACCACCTAACCCCACCTCTACCATCTCTACAACCTCTACCACCTAACCCCACCTCTACCACCTCTACCAACTAATCCCACCTCTACCACCCAACCCCACCTCTACCACCTAACCCCACCTCTACCACCTAACCCCTCCTCTACCACCTAACCCCACCTCTACCACCTCTACCACCTAACCCCACCTCTACCACCTCTACCACCTAACCCCACCTCTACCACCTAACCCCACCTCTACCACCTCTACCACCTAACCCCACCTCTACCACCTAACCCCACCTCTACCACATCTACCACCTAACCCCACCTCTACCTCCTCTACCACCTAACCCCACCTCTACCCCCTCTACCACCTCTACCAGCTAACCCCACCTCTACCACCTCTACCACCTCTACCACCTAACCCCACCTCTACCACCTAACCCCACCTCTACCACCTCTACCACCTCTACCACCTAACCCCACCTCTACCACCTCTACCACCTCTACCTCCTCTACCACCTAACCCCACCTCTACCACCTCTACCACCTAACCCCACCTCTACCACCTCTACCACCTAACCCCACCTCTACCCCCTAACCCCACCTCTACCACCTCTACCACGTAACCCCACCTCTACCACCTAACCCCACCTCTACCACCTCTACCACCTAACCCCACCTCTACCACCTAACCCCACCTCTACCACATCTACCACCTAACCCCACCTCTACCTCCTCTACCACCTAACCCCACCTCTACCCCCTCTACCACCTCTACCAGCTAACCCCACCTCTACCACCTCTACCACCTAACCCCACCTCTACCACCTAACCCCACCTCTACCACCTCTACCACCTCTACCACCTAACCCCACCTCTACCACCTCTACCACCTCTACCTCCTCTACCACCTAACCCCACCTCTACCACCTCTACCACCTAACCCCACCTCTACCACCTCTACCACCTAACCCCACCTCTACCCCCTAACCCCACCTCTACCACCTCTACCACGTAACCCCACCTCTACCACCTAACCCCACCTCTACCAACTCTACCACCTCTACCACCTAACCCCACCTCTACCTCCTCCACCACCTCTACCACCTAACCCCACTTCTACCACCTCTACCACCTAACCCCACCTCTACCTCCTCTACCACCTCTACCACCTAACCCCACCTCTACCTCCTCTACCACCTCTACCTCCTCTACCACCTCTACCACCTCTACCACCTAACCCCACCTCTACCTTCTCTACCACCTCTACCACCTCTACCACTTCTACCTCCTAACCCCACCTCTACCACCTCTACCACCTCTACCTCCTAACCCCACCTCTACCTCCTCTACCACCTCTACCACCTAACCCCACCTCTACCACCTCTACCACCTAACCCCACCTCTACCTCCTCTACCACCTCTACCACCTAACCCCACCTCTACCTCCTCTACCACCTCTACCACCTAACCCCACCTCTACCTCCTCTACCACCTCTACCTCCTCTACCACCTCTACCACCTAACCCCACCTCTACCTCCTCTACCACCTCTACCTCCTCTACCACCTCTACCACCTCTACCTCCTCTACCACATCTACCACCTAACCCCACCTCTACCACCTCTACCACCTCTACCACCTAACCCCACCTCTACCACCTAACCCCACCTCTACCACCTCTACCACCTCTACCACCTAACCCCACCTCTACCACCTCTACCTCCTCTACCACCTAACCCCACCTCTACCACCTCTACCACCTAACCCCACCTCTACCACCTCTACCACCTAACCCCACCTCTACCCCCTAACCCCACCTCTACCACCTCTACCACGTAACCCCACCTCTACCACCTAACCCCACCTCTACCACCTCTACCACCTAACCCCATCTCTACCACCTCTACCACCTAACCCCACCTCTACCACCTAACCCCACCTCTACCACCTCTACCACCTAACCCCACCTCTACCACCTAACCCCACCTCTACCAACTCTACCACCTCTACCACCTAACCCCACCTCTACCTCCTCCACCACCTCTACCACCTAACCCCACTTCTACCACCTCTACCACCTAACCCCACCTCTACCTCCTCTACCACCTCTACCACCTAACCCCACCTCTACCTCCTCTACCACCTCTACCTCCTCTACCACCTCTACCACCTCTACCACCTAACCCCACCTCTACCTTCTCTACCACCTCTACCACCTCTACCACTTCTACCTCCTAACCCCACCTCTACCTCCTCTACCACCTCTACCACCTAACCCCACCTCTACCACCTCTACCACCTAACCCCACCTCTACCTCCTCTACCACCTCTACCACCTAACCCCACCTCTACCTCCTCTACCACCTCTACCACCTAACCCCACCTCTACCACCTCTACCACCTCTACCTCCTCTACCACCTCTACCACCTAACCCCACCTCTACCTCCTCTACCACCTCTACCTCCTCTACCACCTCTACCACCTCTACCTCCTCTACCACATCTACCACCTAACCCCACCTCTACCTCCTCTACCACCTCTACCACCTAACCCCACCTCTACCTCCTCTACCACCTCTACCACCTAACCCCACCTCTACCTCCTCTACCACCTCTACCACTTCTACCTCCTAACCCTACCTCTACCACCTCTACCACCTCTACCTCCTAACCCCACCTCTACCTCCTCTACCACCTCTACCACCTAACCCCACCTCTACCACCTCTACCACCTAACCCCACCTCTACCTCCTCTACCACCTCTACCACCTAACCCCACCTCTACCTCCTCTACCACCTCTACCACCTAACCCCACCTCTACCTCCTCTACCACCTCTACCTCCTCTACCACCTCTACCACCTAACCCCACCTCTACCTCCTCTACCACCTCTACCTCCTCTACCACCTCTACCACCTCTACCTCCTCTACCACATCTACCACCTAACCCCACCTCTACCACCTCTACCACCTCTACCACCTAACCCCACCTCTACCACCTAACCCCACCTCTACCACCTCTACCACCTCTACCACCTAACCCCACCTCTACCACCTCTACCTCCTCTACCACCTAACCCCACCTCTACCACCTCTACCACCTAACCCCACCTCTACCACCTCTACCACCTAACCCCACCTCTACCCCCTAACCCCACCTCTACCACCTCTACCACGTAACCCCACCTCTACCACCTAACCCCACCTCTACCACCTCTACCACCTAACCCCATCTCTACCACCTCTACCACCTAACCCCACCTCTACCACCTAACCCCACCTCTACCACCTCTACCACCTAACCCCACCTCTACCACCTAACCCCACCTCTACCAACTCTACCACCTCTACCACCTAACCCCACCTCTACCTCCTCCACCACCTCTACCACCTAACCCCACTTCTACCACCTCTACCACCTAACCCCACCTCTACCTCCTCTACCACCTCTACCACCTAACCCCACCTCTACCTCCTCTACCACCTCTACCTCCTCTACCACCTCTACCACCTCTACCACCTAACCCCACCTCTACCTTCTCTACCACCTCTACCACCTCTACCACTTCTACCTCCTAACCCCACCTCTACCTCCTCTACCACCTCTACCACCTAACCCCACCTCTACCACCTCTACCACCTAACCCCACCTCTACCTCCTCTACCACCTCTACCACCTAACCCCACCTCTACCTCCTCTACCACCTCTACCTCCTCTACCACCTCTACCACCTAACCCCACCTCTACCTCCTCTACCACCTCTACCTCCTCTACCACCTCTACCACCTCTACCTCCTCTACCACATCTACCACCTAACCCCACCTCTACCTCCTCTACCACCTCTACCACCTAACCCCACCTCTACCTCCTCTACCACCTCTACCTCCTCTACCACCTAACCCCACCTCTACCTCCTCTACCACCTCTACCACCTAACCCCACCTCTACCTCCTCTACCACCTCTACCACCTAACCCCACCTCTACCTCCTCTACCACCTCTACCTCCTCTACCAACTAACCCCACCTCTACCTCCTCTACCACCTCTACCACCTAACCCCACCTCTACCTCCTCTACCACCTCTACCACCTAACCCCACCTCTACCCCCTCTACCACCTCTACCTCCTCTACCACCTCTACCACCTCTATCACCTCTACCACCTCTACCACATCTACCACCTAACCCCACCTCTACCACCTCTACCACCTAACCCCACCTCTACCTCCTCTACCACCTCTACCACCTAACCCCACCTCTACCACCTCTACCACATCTACCACCTAACCCCACCTCTACCTCCTCTACCACCTCTACCACCTAACCCCACCTCTACCTTCTCTGCCACCTCTACCTCCTCTACCACCTAACCCCACCTCTACCTCCTCTACCACCTCTACCACCTAACCCCACCTCTACCTCCTCTACCACCTCTACCTCCTCTATCACCTCTACCACCTCTACCACATCTACCACCTAACACCACCTCTACCTCCTCTACCACCTCTACCACCTAACCCCACCTCTACCTCCTCTACCACCTCTACCACCTAACCCCACCTCTACCTCCTCTACCACCTCTACCTCCTCTACCACCTCTACCACCTCTACCACATCTACCACCTAACCCCACCTCTACCACCTCTACCACCTACCCCCACCTCTACCACCTCTACCACCTAACCCCACCTCTACCTCCTCTATCACCTCTACCACCTAACCCCACCTCTACCTCCTCTACCACCTCTACCTCCTCTACCACCTCTACCACCTCTATCACCTCTACCACCTCTACCACATCTACCACCTAACCCCACCTCTACCTCCTCTACCACCTCTACCTCCTCTACCACCTCTACCACCTCTACCACATCTACCACCTAACCCCACCTCTACCTCCTCTACCACCTCTACCACCTAACCCCACCTCTACCTCCTCTACCATCTCTACCTCCTCTACCACCTCTACCACCTCTATCACCTCTACCACCTCTACCACCTCTACCACCTAACCCCACCTCTACCACCTCTACCTCCTCTACCACCTCTACCACCTCTACCACCTCTATCACCTCTACCACCTCTACCACATCTACCACCTAACCTCACCTCTACCACCTCTACCACCTAACCCCACCTCTACCACCTCTACCACCTAACCCCACCTCTACCTCCTCTACCACCTCTACCACCTAACCCCACCTCTACCACCTCTACCACCTCTACCACCTAACCCAACCTCTACCACCTCTACCACCTAACCCCACCTCTACCACCTCTACCACCTAACCCCACCTCTACCTCCTCTACCACCTCTACCACCTAACCCCACTTCTACCACCTCTACCACCACCACAACCTGAACTACCTCTACCACCTCTACTACCTCTACCCTTCTCTACCACCTAACCCCACCTCTACCTCCTCTACCACCTCTACCTCCTCTACCACCTCTACCACCTAACCCCACCTCTACCTCCTCTACCACCTCTACCACCTAACCCCACCTCTACCACCTCTACCACCTAACCCCACCTCTACCTCCTCTACCACCTCTACCACCTAACCCCACCTCTACCACCTCTACCACCTAACCCCACCTCTACCACCTCTACCACCTAACCCCACCTCTACCCCCTAACCCCACCTCTACCACCTCTACCACGTAACCCCACCTCTACCACCTAACCCCACCTCTACCACCTCTACCACCTAACCCCATCTCTACCACCTCTACCACCTAACCCCACCTCTACCACCTAACCCCACCTCTACCACCTCTACCACCTAACCCCACCTCTACCACCTAACCCCACCTCTACCAACTCTACCACCTCTACCACCTAACCCCACCTCTACCTCCTCCACCACCTCTACCACCTAACCCCACTTCTACCACCTCTACCACCTAACCCCACCTCTACCTCCTCTACCACCTCTACCACCTAACCCCACCTCTACCTCCTCTACCACCTCTACCTCCTCTACCACCTCTACCACCTCTACCACCTAACCCCACCTCTACCTTCTCTACCACCTCTACCACCTCTACCACTTCTACCTCCTAACCCCACCTCTACCTCCTCTACCACCTCTACCACCTAACCCCACCTCTACCACCTCTACCACCTAACCCCACCTCTACCTCCTCTACCACCTCTACCACCTAACCCCACCTCTACCTCCTCTACCACCTCTACCACCTAACCCCACCTCTACCTCCTCTACCACCTCTACCTCCTCTACCACCTCTACCACCTAACCCCACCTCTACCTCCTCTACCACCTCTACCTCCTCTACCACCTCTACCACCTCTACCTCCTCTACCACATCTACCACCTAACCCCACCTCTACCTCCTCTACCACCTCTACCACCTAACCCCACCTCTACCTCCTCTACCACCTCTACCACCTAACCCCACCTCTACCTCCTCTACCACCTCTACCACTTCTACCTCCTAACCCTACCTCTACCACCTCTACCACCTCTACCTCCTAACCCCACCTCTACCTCCTCTACCACCTCTACCACCTAACCCCACCTCTACCACCTCTACCACCTAACCCCACCTCTACCTCCTCTACCACCTCTACCACCTAACCCCACCTCTACCTCCTCTACCACCTCTACCACCTAACCCCACCTCTACCTCCTCTACCACCTCTACCACCTAACCCCACCTCTACCTCCTCTACCACCTCTACCTCCTCTACCACCTCTACCACCTCTACCTCCTCTACCACATCTACCACCTAACCCCACCTCTACCACCTCTACCACCTCTACCACCTAACTCCACCTCTACCACCTAACCCCACCTCTACCACCTCTACCACCTCTACCACCTAACCCCACCTCCACAAACTCTACCTCCTCTACCACCTAACCCCACCTCTACCACCTCTACCACCTAACCCCACCTCTACCACCTCTACCACCTAACCCCACCTCTACCCCCTAACCCCACCTCTACCACCTCTACCACGTAACCCCACCTCTACCACCTAACCCCACCTCTACCACCTCTACCACCTAACCCCATCTCTACCACCTCTACCACCTAACCCCACCTCTACCACCTAACCCCACCTCTACCACCTCTACCACCTAACCCCACCTCTACCACCTAACCCCACCTCTACCAACTCTACCACCTCTACCACCTAACCCCACCTCTACCTCCTCCACCACCTCTACCACCTAACCCCACTTCTACCACCTCTACCACCTCTACCACATCTACCACCTAACCCCACCTCTACCTCCTCTACCACCTCTACCACCTAACCCCACCTCTACCTCCTCTACCATCTCTACCTCCTCTACCACCTCTACCACCTCTATCACCTCTACCACCTCTACCACCTCTACCACCTAACCCCACCTCTACCACCTCTACCTCCTCTACCACCTCTACCACCTCTACCACCTCTATCACCTCTACCACCTCTACCACATCTACCACCTAACCTCACCTCTACCACCTCTACCACCTAACCCCACCTCTACCACCTCTACCACCTAACCCCACCTCTACCTCCTCTACCACCTCTACCACCTAACCCCACCTCTACCACCTCTACCACCTCTACCACCTAACCCAACCTCTACCACCTCTACCACCTAACCCCACCTCTACCACCTCTACCACCTAACCCCACCTCTACCTCCTCTACCACCTCTACCACCTAACCCCACTTCTACCACCTCTACCACCACCACAACCTGAACTACCTCTACCACCTCTACTACCTCTACCACCTCTACTACCTCTACCCTCTCTACCACCTAACCCCACCTCTACCTCCTCTACCACCTCTACCTCCTCTACCACCTCTACCACCTAACCCCACCTCTACCTCCTCTACCACCTCTACCACCTAACCCCACCTCTACCACCTCTACCACCTAACCCCACCTCTACCTCCTCTACCACCTCTACCACCTAACCCCACCTCTACCACCTCTACCACCTAACCCCACCTCTACCACCTCTACCACCTAACCCCACCTCTACCCCCTAACCCCACCTCTACCACCTCTACCACGTAACCCCACCTCTACCACCTAACCCCACCTCTACCACCTCTACCACCTAACCCCATCTCTACCACCTCTACCACCTAACCCCACCTCTACCACCTAACCCCACCTCTACCACCTCTACCACCTAACCCCACCTCTACCACCTAACCCCACCTCTACCAACTCTACCACCTCTACCACCTAACCCCACCTCTACCTCCTCCACCACCTCTACCACCTAACCCCACTTCTACCACCTCTACCACCTAACCCCACCTCTACCTCCTCTACCACCTCTACCACCTAACCCCACCTCTACCTCCTCTACCACCTCTACCTCCTCTACCACCTCTACCACCTCTACCACCTAACCCCACCTCTACCTCTCTACCACCTCTACCACCTCTACCACTCTACCCCTAACCCCACTCTACCTCCTCTACCACCTCTACCACCTAACCCCACCTCTACCACCTCTACCACCTAACCCCACCTCTACCTCCTCTACCACCTCTACCACCTAACCCCACCTCTACCTCCTCTACCACCTCTACCACCTAACCCCACCTCTACCTCCTCTACCACCTCTACCTCCTCTACCACCTCTACCACCTAACCCCACCTCTACCTCCTCTACCACCTCTACCTCCTCTACCACCTCTACCACCTCTACCTCCTCTACCACATCTACCACCTAACCCCACCTCTACCTCCTCTACCACCTCTACCACCTAACCCCACCTCTACCTCCTCTACCACCTCTACCTCCTCTACCACCTAACCCCACCTCTACCTCCTCTACCACCTCTACCACCTAACCCCACCTCTACCTCCTCTACCACCTCTACCACCTAACCCCACCTCTACCTCCTCTACCACCTCTACCTCCTCTACCAACTAACCCCACCTCTACCTCCTCTACCACCTCTACCACCTAACCCCACCTCTACCTCCTCTACCACCTCTACCACCTAACCCCACCTCTACCCCCTCTACCACCTCTACCTCCTCTACCACCTCTACCACCTCTATCACCTCTACCACCTCTACCACATCTACCACCTAACCCCACCTCTACCACCTCTACCACCTAACCCCACCTCTACCTCCTCTACCACCTCTACCACCTAACCCCACCTCTACCACCTCTACCACATCTACCACCTAACCCCACCTCTACCTCCTCTACCACCTCTACCACCTAACCCCACCTCTACCTTCTCTGCCACCTCTACCTCCTCTACCACCTAACCCCACCTCTACCTCCTCTACCACCTCTACCACCTAACCCCACCTCTACCTCCTCTACCACCTCTACCTCCTCTATCACCTCTACCACCTCTACCACATCTACCACCTAACCCCACCTCTACCTCCTCTACCACCTCTACCACCTAACCCCACCTCTACCTCCTCTACCACCTCTACCACCTAACCCCACCTCTACCTCCTCTACCACCTCTACCTCCTCTACCACCTCTACCACCTCTACCACATCTACCACCTAACCCCACCTCTACCACCTCTACCACCTACCCCCACCTCTACCACCTCTACCACCTAACCCCACCTCTACCTCCTCTATCACCTCTACCACCTAACCCCACCTCTACCTCCTCTACCACCTCTACCTCCTCTACCACCTCTACCACCTCTATCACCTCTACCACCTCTACCACATCTACCACCTAACCCCACCTCTACCTCCTCTACCACCTCTACCTCCTCTACCACCTCTACCACCTCTACCACATCTACCACCTAACCCCACCTCTACCTCCTCTACCACCTCTACCACCTAACCCCACCTCTACCTCCTCTACCATCTCTACCTCCTCTACCACCTCTACCACCTCTATCACCTCTACCACCTCTACCACCTCTACCACCTAACCCCACCTCTACCACCTCTACCTCCTCTACCACCTCTACCACCTCTACCACCTCTATCACCTCTACCACCTCTACCACATCTACCACCTAACCTCACCTCTACCACCTCTACCACCTAACCCCACCTCTACCACCTCTACCACCTAACCCCACCTCTACCTCCTCTACCACCTCTACCACCTAACCCCACCTCTACCACCTCTACCACCTCTACCACCTAACCCAACCTCTACCACCTCTACCACCTAACCCCACCTCTACCACCTCTACCACCTAACCCCACCTCTACCTCCTCTACCACCTCTACCACCTAACCCCACTTCTACCACCTCTACCACCACCACAACCTGAACTACCTCTACCACCTCTACTACCTCTACCACCTCTACTACCTCTACCCTTCTCTACCACCTAACCCCACCTCTACCTCCTCTACCACCTCTACCTCCTCTACCACCTCTACCACCTAACCCCACCTCTACCTCCTCTACCACCTCTACCACCTAACCCCACCTCTACCACCTCTACCACCTAACCCCACCTCTACCTCCTCTACCACCTCTACCACCTAACCCCACCTCTACCACCTCTACCACCTAACCCCACCTCTACCACCTCTACCACCTAACCCCACCTCTACCCCCTAACCCCACCTCTACCACCTCTACCACCTAACCCCACCTCTACCACCTAACCCCACCTCTACCACCTCTACCACCTAACCCCATCTCTACCACCTCTACCACCTAACCCCACCTCTACCACCTAACCCCACCTCTACCACCTCTACCACCTAACCCCACCTCTACCACCTAACCCCACCTCTACCACCTCTACCACCTCTACCACCTAACCCCACCTCTACCTCCTCCACCACCTCTACCACCTAACCCCACTTCTACCACCTCTACCACCTAACCCCACCTCTACCTCCTCTACCACCTCTACCACCTAACCCCACCTCTACCTCCTCTACCACCTCTACCTCCTCTACCACCTCTACCACCTCTACCACCTAACCCCACCTCTACCTTCTCTACCACCTCTACCACCTCTACCACTCTACCTCCTAACCCCACCTCTACCTCCTCTACCACCTCTACCACCTAACCCCACCTCTACCACCTCTACCACCTAACCCCACCTCTACCTCCTCTACCACCTCTACCACCTAACCCCACCTCTACCTCCTCTACCACCTCTACCACCTAACCCCACCTCTACCTCCTCTACCACCTCTACCTCCTCTACCACCTCTACCACCTAACCCCACCTCTACCTCCTCTACCACCTCTACCTCCTCTACCACCTCTACCACCTCTACCTCCTCTACCACATCTACCACCTAACCCCACCTCTACCTCCTCTACCACCTCTACCACCTAACCCCACCTCTACCTCCTCTACCACCTCTACCACCTAACCCCACCTCTACCTCCTCTACCACCTCTACCACTTCTACCTCCTAACCCTACCTCTACCACCTCTACCACCTCTACCTCCTAACCCCACCTCTACCTCCTCTACCACCTCTACCACCTAACCCCACCTCTACCACCTCTACCACCTAACCCCACCTCTACCTCCTCTACCACCTCTACCACCTAACCCCACCTCTACCTCCTCTACCACCTCTACCACCTAACCCCACCTCTACCTCCTCTACCACCTCTACCTCCTCTACCACCTCTACCACCTAACCCCACCTCTACCTCCTCTACCACCTCTACCTCCTCTACCACCTCTACCACCTCTACCTCCTCTACCACATCTACCACCTAACCCCACCTCTACCACCTCTACCACCTCTACCACCTAACCCCACCTCTACCACCTAACCCCACCTCTACCACCTCTACCACCTCTACCACCTAACCCCACCTCTACACTCTACCCCTCTACCACCTAACCCCACCTCTACCACCTCTACCACCTAACCCCACCTCTACCACCTCTACCACCTAACCCCACCTCTACCCCCTACCACCTCTACCACCTCTACCACTAACCCCACCTCTACCACCTAACCCCACCTCTACCACCTCTACCACCTAACCCCACTCTACCACCTCTACCACCTAACCCCACCTCTACCACCTAACCCCACCTCTACCACCTCTACCACCTAACCCCACCTCTACCACCTAACCCCACCTCTACCACTCTACCACCTCTACCACCTAACCCCACCTCTACCTCCTCCACCACCTCTACCACCTAACCCCACTTCTACCACCTCTACCACCTAACCCCACCTCTACCTCCTCTACCACCTCTACCACCTAACCCCACCTCTACCTCCTCTACCACCTCTACCTCCTCTACCACCTCTACCACCTCTACCACCTAACCCCACCTCTACCTTCTCTACCACCTCTACCACCTCTACCACTTCTACCTCCTAACCCCACCTCTACCACCTCTACCACCTAACCCCACCTCTACCTCCTCTATCACCTCTACCACCTAACCCCACCTCTACCTCCTCTACCACCTCTACCTCTTCTACCACCTCTACCACCTCTATCACCTCTACCACCTCTACCACATCTACCACCTAACCCCACTTCTACCTCCTCTACCACCTCTACCTCCTCTACCACCTCTACCACATCTACCACCTAACCCCACCTCTACCTCCTCTACCACCTCTACCACCTAACCCCACCTCTACCTCCTCTACCACCTCTACCACCTAACCCCACCTCTACCTCCTCTACCACCTCTACCTCCTCTACCACCTCTACCACCTAACCCCACCTCTACCTCCTCTACCACCTCTACCTCCTCTACCACCTCTACCACCTCTACCTCCTCTACCACATCTACCACCTAACCCCACCTCTACCTCCTCTACCACCTCTACCACCTAACCCCACCTCTACCTCCTCTACCACCTCTACCTCCTCTACCACCTAACCCCACCTCTACCTCCTCTACCACCTCTACCACCTAACCCCACCTCTACCTCCTCTACCACCTCTACCACCTAACCCCACCTCTACCTCCTCTACCACCTCTACCTCCTCTACCACTAACCCCACCTCTACCTCCTCTACCACCTCTACCACCTAACCCCACCTCTACCTCCTCTACCACCTCTACCACCTAACCCCACCTCTACCCCCTCTACCACCTCTACCTCCTCTACCACCTCTACCACCTCTATCACCTCTACCACCTCTACCACATCTACCACCTAACCCCACCTCTACCACCTCTACCACCTAACCCCACCTCTACCTCCTCTACCACCTCTACCACCTAACCCCACCTCTACCACCTCTACCACATCTACCACCTAACCCCACCTCTACCTCCTCTACCACCTCTACCACCTAACCCCACCTCTACCTCCTCTGCCACCTCTACCTCCTCTACCACCTAACCCCACCTCTACCTCCTCTACCACCTCTACCACCTAACCCCACCTCTACCTCCTCTACCACCTCTACCTCCTCTATCACCTCTACCACCTCTACCACATCTACCACCTAACCCCACCTCTACCTCCTCTACCACCTCTACCACCTAACCCCACCTCTACCTCCTCTACCACCTCTACCACCTAACCCCACCTCTACCTCCTCTACCACCTCTACCTCCTCTACCACCTCTACCACCTCTACCACATCTACCACCTAACCCCACCTCTACCACCTCTACCACCTACCCCCACCTCTACCACCTCTACCACCTAACCCCACCTCTACCTCCTCTACCACCTCTACCACCTAACCCCACCTCTACCTCCTCTACCACCTCTACCTCCTCTACCACCTCTACCACCTCTATCACCTCTACCACCTCTACCACATCTACCACCTAACCCCACCTCTACCTCCTCTACCACCTCTACCTCCTCTACCACCTCTACCACCTCTACCACATCTACCACCTAACCCCACCTCTACCTCCTCTACCACCTCTACCACCTAACCCCACCTCTACCTCCTCTACCATCTCTACCTCCTCTACCACCTCTACCACCTCTATCACCTCTACCACCTCTACCACCTCTACCACCTAACCCCATTTCTACCACCTCTACCTCCTCTACCACCTCTACCACCTCTACCACCTCTATCACCTCTACCACCTCTACCACATCTACCACCTAACCTCACCTCTACCACCTCTACCACCTAACCCCACCTCTACCACCTCTACCACCTAACCCCACCTCTACCTCCTCTACCACCTCTACCACCTAACCCCACCTCTACCACCTCTACCACCTCTACCACCTAACCCAACCTCTACCACCTCTACCACCTAACCCCACCTCTACCACCTCTACCACCTAACCCCACCTCTACCTCCTCTACCACCTCTACCACCTAACCCCACTTCTACCACCTCTACCACCACCACAACCTGAACTACCTCTACCACCTCTACTACCTCTACCACCTCTACTACCTCTACCCTTCTCTACCACCTAACCCCACCTCTACCTCCTCTACCACCTCTACCTCCTCTACCACCTCTACCACCTAACCCCACCTCTACCTCCTCTACCACCTCTACCTCCTCTACCACCTAACCCCACCTCTACCTCCTCTACCACCTAACCCCACCTCTACCTCCTCTACCATCTCTACCTCCTCTATCACCTCTACCACCTCTACCACCTCTACCACCTCTATCACCTCTACCACCTCTACCACATCTACCACCTAACCCCACCTCTACCACCTCTACCACCTAACCCCACCTCTACCACCTCTACCACCTAACCCCACCTCTACCTCCTCTACCACCTCTACCACCTAACCCTACCTCTACCTCCTCTACCACCTCTACCTCCTCTACCACCTCTACCACCTCTACCACCTCTACCACATCTACCACCTAACCCCACCTCTACCTCCTCTACCACCTCTACCACCTAACCCCACCTCTACCTCCTCTACCACCTCTACCTCCTCTACCACCTAACCCCACCTCTACCTCCTCTACCACCTCTACCACCTAACCCCACCTCTACCTCCTCTACCACCTCTACCACCTAACCCCACCTCTACCTCCTCTACCACCTCTACCTCCTCTACCACCTCTACCACCTCTATCACCTCTACCACATCTACCACCTAACCCCACCTCTACCACCTCTACCACCTCTACCACCTAACCCCACCTCTACCTCCTCTACCACCTCTACCACCTAACCCCACCTCTACCACCTCTACCACCTCTACCACCTAACCCCACCTCTACCACCTCTACCACCTAACCCCACCTCTACCACCTCTACCACCTAACCCCACCTCTACCTCCTCTACCACCTCTACCCCCTAACCCCACCTCTACCACCTCTACCACCTAACCCCACCTCTACCTCCTCTACCACCTCTACCACCTAACCCCACCTCTACCTCCTCTACCACCTCTACCTCCTCTACCACCTCTACCACCTCTACCTCCTCTACCACCTCTACCTCCTCTACCACCTCTACCACCTCTACCACATCTACCACCTAACCCCACCTCTACCTCCTCTACCACCTCTACCACCTAACCCCACCTCTACCTCCTCTACCACCTCTACCTCCTCTACCACCTAACCCCACCTCTACCTCCTCTACCACCTCTACCACCTAACCCCACCTCTACCTCCTCTACCATCTCTACCTCCTCTATCACCTCTACCACCTCTACCACATCTACCACCTAACCCCACCTCTACCTCCTCTACCACCTCTACCACCTAACCCCACCTCTACCTCCTCTACCACCTCTACCACCTCTATCACCTCTACCACCTCTACCACATCTACCACCTAACCCCACCTCTACCACCTCTACCACCTCTACCACCTAACCCCACCTCTACCACCTCTACCACCTAACCCCACCTCTACCTCCTCTACCACCTCTACCACCTAACCCCACCTCTACCTCCTCTACCACCTCTACCTCCTCTACCACCTCTACCACCTCTACCACCTCTACCACATCTACCACCTAACCCCACCTCTACCTCCTCTACCACCTCTACCACCTAACCCCACCTCTACCTCCTCTACCACCTCTACCTCCTCTACCACCTAACCCCACCTCTACCTCCTCTACCACCTCTACCACCTAACCCCACCTCTACCTCCTCTACCACCTCTACCACCTAACCCCACCTCTACCTCCTCTACCACCTCTACCTCCTCTACCACCTCTACCACCTCTACCACCTCTATCACCTCTACCACCTCTACCACATCTACCACCTAACCCCACCTCTACCACCTCTACCACCTCTACCACCTAACCCCACCTCTACCACCTCTACCACCTAACCCCACCTCTACCTCCTCTACCACCTCTACCTCCTCTACCACCTCTACCACCTCTACCACATCTACCACCTAACCCCACCTCTACCTCCTCTACCACCTCTACCACCTAACCCCACCTCTACCTCCTCTACCACCTCTACCTCCTCTACCACCTAACCCCACCTCTACCTCCTCTACCACCTCTACCACCTAACCCCACCTCTACCTCCTCTACCACCTCTACCACCTAACCCCACCTCTACCTCCTCTACCACCTCTACCTCCTCTACCACCTCTACCACCTCTATCACCTCTACCACCTCTACCACATCTACCACCTAACCCCACCTCTACCACCTCTACCTCCTCTACCACCTCTACCACCTAACCCCACCTCTACCACCTCTACCACCTCTACCACCTCTACCACCTAACCCCACCTCTACCACCTCTACCACCTAACCCCACCTCTACCACCTCTACCACCTAACCCCACCTCTACCACCTCTACCACCTAACCCCACCTCTACCTCCTCTACCACCTCTACCCCCTAACCCCACCTCTACCACCTCTACCACCTAACCCCACCTCTACCTCCTCTACCACCTCTACCACCTAACCCCACCTCTACCTCCTCTACCACCTCTACCTCCTCTACCACCTCTACCACCTCTACCTCCTCTACCACCTCTACCTCCTCTACCACCTCTACCACCTCTACCACATCTACCACCTAACCCCACCTCTACCTCCTCTACCACCTCTACCACCTAACCCCACCTCTACCTCCTCTACCACCTCTACCTCCTCTACCACCTAACCCCACCTCTACCTCCTCTACCACCTCTACCACCTAACCCCACCTCTACCTCCTCTACCATCTCTACCTCCTCTATCACCTCTACCACCTCTACCACATCTACCACCTAACCCCACCTCTACCTCCTCTACCACCTCTACCACCTAACCCCACCTCTACCTCCTCTACCACCTCTACCACCTCTTTCACCTCTACCACATCTACCACCTAACCCCACCTCTACCACCTCTACCACCTAACCCCACCTCTACCACCTCTACCACCTAACCCCACCTCTACCTCCTCTACCACCTCTACCACCTAACCCCACCTCTACCTCCTCTACCACCTCTACCTCCTCTACCACCTCTACCACCTCTACCACCTCTACCACATCTACCACCTAACCCCACCTCTCCTCCTCTACCACCTCTACCACCTAACCCCACCTCTACCTCCTCTACCACCTCTACCTCCTCTACCACCTAACCCCACCTCTACCTCCTCTACCACCTCTACCACCTAACCCCACCTCTACCTCCTCTACCACCTCTACCACCTAACCCCACCTCTACCTCCTCTACCACCTCTACCTCCTCTACCACCTCTACCACCTCTATCACCTCTACCACCTCTACCACATCTACCACCTAACCCCACCTCTACCACCTCTACCACCTCTACCACCTAACCCCACCTCTACCTCCTCTACCACCTCTACCACCTAACCCCACCTCTACCACCTCTACCACCTCTACCACCTAACCCCACCTCTACCACCTCTACCACCTAACCCCACCTCTACCACCTCTACCACCTAACCCCACCTCTACCTCCTCTACCACCTCTACCACCTAACCCCACCTCTACCTCCTCTACCACCTCTACCTCCTCTACCACCTCTACCACCTCTATCACCTCTACCACCTCTACCACATCTACCACCTAACCCCACCTCTACCTCCTCTACCACCTCTACCTCCTCTACCACCTCTACCACCTCTACCACATCTACCACCTAACCCCACCTCTACCTCCTCTACCACCTCTACCACCTAACCCCACCTCTACCTCCTCTACCACCTCTACCTCCTCTACCACCTCTACCACCTCTATCACCTCTACCACCTCTACCACATCTACCACCTAACCTCACCTCTACCACCTCTACCTCCTCTACCACCTCTACCACCTCTACCACCTCTATCACCTCTACCACCTCTACCACATCTACCACCTAACCCCACCTCTACCACCTCTACCACCTAACCCCACCTCTACCACCTCTACCACCTAACCCCACCTCTACCTCCTCTACCACCTCTACCACCTAACCCCACCTCTACCACCTCTACCACCTCTACCACCTAACCCCACCTCTACCACCTCTACCACCTAACCCCACCTCTACCACCTCTACCACCTAACCCCACCTCTACCTCCTCTACCATCTCTACCACCTAACCCCACTTCTACCACCTCTACCACCACTACAACCTGAACTACCTCTACCACCTCTACTACCTCTACCACCTCTACTACCTCTACCTCCTCTACCACCTCTACCTCCTCTACCACCTCTACCACCTCTACCACATCTACCACCTAACCCCACCTCTACCTCCTCTACCACCTCTACCACCTAACCCCACCTCTACCTCCTCTACCACCTCTACCTCCTCTACCACCTAACCCCACCTCTACCTCCTCTACCACCTCTACCACCTAACCCCACCTCTACCTCCTCTACCACCTCTACCTCCTCTATCACCTCTACCACCTCTACCACATCTACCACCTAACCCCACCTCTACCTCCTCTACCACCTCTACCACCTAACCCCACCTCTACCTCCTCTACCACCTCTACCACCTAACCCCACCTCTACCTCCTCTACCACCTCTACCACCTCTACCACCTCTACCACCTCTACCACATCTACCACCTAACCCCACCTCTACCACCTCTACCACCTCTACCACCTAACCCCACCTCTACCACCTCTACCACCTAACCCCACCTCTACCTCCTCTACCACCTCTACCACCTAACCCCACCTCTACCTCCTCTACCACCTCTACCTCCTCTACCACCTCTACCACCTCTATCACCTCTACCACCTCTACCACATCTACCACCTAACCCCACCTCTACCTCTACCACCTCTACCTCCTCTACCACCTCTACCACCTCTACCACATCTACCACCTAACCCCACCTCTACCTCCTCTACCACCTCTACCACCTAACCCCACCTCTACCTCCTCTACCATCTCTACCTCCTCTACCACCTCTACCACCTCTATCACCTCTACCACCTCTACCACATCTACCACCTAACCCCACCTCTACCACCTCTACCACCTCTACCACCTCTACCACCTCTACCACCTCTATCACCTCTACCACCTCTACCACATCTACCACCTAACCTCACCTCTACCACCTCTACCACCTAACCCCACCTCTACCACCTCTACCACCTAACCCCACCTCTACCTCCTCTACCACCTCTACCACCTAACCCCACCTCTACCACCTCTACCACCTCTACCACCTAACCCCACCTCTACCACCTCTACCACCTAACCCCACCTCTACCACCTCTACCACCTAACCCCACCTCTACCTCCTCTACCACCTCTACCACCTAACCCCACTTCTACCACCTCTACCACCACCACAACCTGAACTACCTCTACCACCTCTACTACCTCTACCACCTCTACTACCTCTACCACCTCTACCACCTAACCCCACCTCTACCTCCTCTACCACCTCTACCTCCTCTACCACCTCTACCACCTAACCCCACCTCTACCTCCTCTACCACCTCTACCTCCTCTACCACCTCTACCACCTCTACCTCCTCTACCACCTCTACCTCCTCTGCCACCTCTACCACCTCTACCACATCTACCACCTAACCCCACCTCTACCTCCTCTACCACCTCTACCACCTAACCCCACCTCTACCTCCTCTACCACCTCTACCTCCTCTACCACCTAACCCCACCTCTACCTCCTCTACCACCTCTACCACCTAACCCCACCTCTACCTCCTCTACCATCTCTACCTCCTCTATCACCTCTACCACCTCTACCACATCTACCACCTAACCCCACCTCTACCTCCTCTACCACCTCTACCACCTAACCCCACCTCTACCTCCTCTACCACCTCTACCACCTCTATCACCTCTACCACCTCTACCACATCTACCACCTAACCCCACCTCTACCACCTCTACCACCTCTACCACCTAACCCCACCTCTACCACCTCTACCACCTAACCCCACCTCTACCTCCTCTACCACCTCTACCACCTAACCCCACCTCTACCTCCTCTACCACCTCTACCTCCTCTACCACCTCTACCACCTCTATTACCTCTACCACCTCTATCACATCTACCACCTAACCCCACCTCTACCACCTCTACCACCTCTACCACCTAACCCCACCTCTACCACCTCTACCACCTAACCCCACCTCTACCTCCTCTACCACCTCTACCACCTAACCCCACCTCTACCTCCTCTACCACCTCTACCTCCTCTACCACCTCTACCACCTCTACCACCTCTACCACATCTACCACCTAACCCCACCTCTACCACCTCTACCACCTCTACCACCTAACCCCACCTCTACCTCCTCTACCACCTCTACCTCCTCTACCACCTAACCCCACCTCTACCTCCTCTACCACCTCTACCACCTAACCCCACCTCTACCTCCTCTACCACCTCTACCACCTAACCCCACCTCTACCTCCTCTACCACCTCTACCTCCTCTACCACCTCTACCACCTCTATCACCTCTACCACCTCTACCACATCTACCACCTAACCCCACCTCTACCACCTCTACCACCTCTACCACCTAACCCCACCTCTACCTCCTCTACCACCTCTACCACCTAACCCCACCTCTACCACCTCTACCACCTCTACCACCTAACCCCACCTCTACCACCTCTACCACCTAACCCCACCTCTACCACCTCTACCACCTAACCCCACCTCTACCTCCTCTACCACCTCTACCACCTAACCCCACCTCTACCTCCTCTACCACCTCTACCTCCTCTACCACCTCTACCACCTCTATCACCTCTACCACCTCTACCACATCTACCACCTAACCCCACCTCTACCTCCTCTACCACCTCTACCTCCTCTACCACCTCTACCACCTCTACCACATCTACCACCTAACCCCACCTCTACCTCCTCTACCACCTCTACCACCTAACCCCACCTCTACCTCCTCTACCACCTCTACCTCCTCTACCACCTCTACCACCTCTATCACCTCTACCACCTCTACCACATCTACCACCTAACCTCACCTCTACCTCCTCTACCACCTCTACCACCTCTACCACCTCTATCACCTCTACCACCTCTACCACATCTACCACCTAACCCCACCTCTACCACCTCTACCACCTAACCCCACATCTACCACCTCTACCACCTAACCCCACCTCTACCTCCTCTACCACCTCTACCACCTAACCCCACCTCTACCACCTCTACCACCTCTACCACCTAACCCCACCTCTACCACCTCTACCACCTAACCCCACCTCTACCACCTCTACCACCTAACCCCACCTCTACCTCCTCTACCATCTCTACCACCTAACCCCACTTCTACCACCTCTACCACCACTACAACCTGAACTACCTCTACCACCTCTACTACCTCTACCACCTCTACTACCTCTACCTCCTCTACCACCTCTACCTCCTCTACCACCTCTACCACCTCTACCACATCTACCACCTAACCCCACCTCTACCTCCTCTACCACCTCTACCACCTAACCCCACCTCTACCTCCTCTACCACCTCTACCTCCTCTACCACCTAACCCCACCTCTACCTCCTCTACCACCTCTACCACCTAACCCCACCTCTACCTCCTCTACCACCTCTACCTCCTCTATCACCTCTACCACCTCTACCACATCTACCACCTAACCCCACCTCTACCTCCTCTACCACCTCTACCACCTAACCCCACCTCTACCTCCTCTACCACCTCTACCACCTAACCCCACCTCTACCTCCTCTACCACCTCTACCACCTCTACCACCTCTACCACCTCTACCACATCTACCACCTAACCCCACCTCTACCACCTCTACCACCTCTACCACCTAACCCCACCTCTACCACCTCTACCACCTAACCCCACCTCTACCTCCTCTACCACCTCTACCACCTAACCCCACCTCTACCTCCTCTACCACCTCTACCTCCTCTACCACCTCTACCACCTCTATCACCTCTACCACCTCTACCACATCTACCACCTAACCCCACCTCTACCTCTACCACCTCTACCTCCTCTACCACCTCTACCACCTCTACCACATCTACCACCTAACCCCACCTCTACCTCCTCTACCACCTCTACCACCTAACCCCACCTCTACCTCCTCTACCATCTCTACCTCCTCTACCACCTCTACCACCTCTATCACCTCTACCACCTCTACCACATCTACCACCTAACCCCACCTCTACCACCTCTACCACCTCTACCACCTCTACCACCTCTACCACCTCTATCACCTCTACCACCTCTACCACATCTACCACCTAACCTCACCTCTACCACCTCTACCACCTAACCCCACCTCTACCACCTCTACCACCTAACCCCACCTCTACCTCCTCTACCACCTCTACCACCTAACCCCACCTCTACCACCTCTACCACCTCTACCACCTAACCCCACCTCTACCACCTCTACCACCTAACCCCACCTCTACCACCTCTACCACCTAACCCCACCTCTACCTCCTCTACCACCTAACCCCACTTCTACCACCTCTACCACCACCACAACCTGAACTACCTCTACCACCTCTACTACCTCTACCACCTCTACTACCTCTACCACCTCTACCACCTAACCCCACCTCTACCTCCTCTACCACCTCTACCTCCTCTACCACCTCTACCACCTAACCCCACCTCTACCTCCTCTACCACCTCTACCTCCTCTACCACCTCTACCACCTCTACCTCCTCTACCACCTCTACCTCCTCTACCACCTCTACCACCTCTACCACATCTACCACCTAACCCCACCTCTACCTCCTCTACCACCTCTACCACCTAACCCCACCTCTACCTCCTCTACCACCTCTACCTCCTCTACCACCTAACCCCACCTCTACCTCCTCTACCACCTCTACCACCTAACCCCACCTCTACCTCCTCTACCATCTCTACCTCCTCTATCACCTCTACCACCTCTACCACATCTACCACCTAACCCCACCTCTACCTCCTCTACCACCTCTACCACCTAACCCCACCTCTACCTCCTCTACCACCTCTACCACCTCTATCACCTCTACCACCTCTACCACATCTACCACCTAAACCCACCTCTACCACCTCTACCACCTCTACCACCTAACCCCACCTCTACCACCTCTACCACCTAACCCCACCTCTACCTCCTCTACCACCTCTACCACCTAACCCCACCTCTACCTCCTCTACCACCTCTACCTCCTCTACCACCTCTACCACCTCTATTACCTCTACCACCTCTACCACATCTACCACCTAACCCCACCTCTACCTCCTCTACCACCTCTACCACCTAACCCCACCTCTACCTCCTCTACCACCTCTACCACCTCTACCACCTCTATCACATCTACCACCTAACCCCACCTCTACCTCCCCTACCACCTCTACCTCCTCTATCACCTCTACCACCTCTACCACATCTACCACCTAACCCCACCTCTACCACCTCTACCACCTAACCCCACCTCTACCACCTCTACCACCTAACCCCACCTCTACCTCCTCTACCACCTCTACCACCTAACCCCACTTCTACCACCTCTACCACCACTACAACCTGAACTACCTCTACCACCTCTACTACCTCTACCACCTCTACTACCTCTACCACCTCTATCACCTAACCCCACCTCTACCACCTCTACCACCTCTACCACCTAACCCCACCTCTACCACCTCTACCACCTAACCCCACCTCTACCTCCTCTACCACCTCTACCACCTCTACCACCTAACCCCACCTCTACCACCTCTACCACCTCTACCACCTAACCCCACCTCTACCACCTCTACCACCTAACCCCACCTCTACCTCCTCTACCACCTCTACCACCTAACCCCACCTCTACCTCCTCTACCACCTCTACCTCCTCTACCACCTCTACCTCCTCTACCACCTCTACCACCTCTATCACCTCTACCACCTCTATCACATCTACCACCTAACCCCACCTCTACCTCATCTACCACCTCTACCTCCTCTACCACCTAACCCCACCTCTACCTCCTCTACCACCTCTACCACCTAACCCCACCTCTACCTCCTCTACCATCTCTACCTCCTCTATCACCTCTACCACCTAACCCCACATCTACCACCTAACCCCACCTCTACCTCCTCTACCACCTCTACCACCTAACCCCACCTCTACCTCCTCTACCACCTCTACCACCTCTATCACCTCTACCACCTCTACCACATCTACCACCTAACCCCACCTCTACCACCTCTACCACCTCTACCACCTAACCCCACCTCTACCACCTCTACCACCTAACCCCACCTCTACCTCCTCTACCACCTCTACCACCTAACCCCACCTCTACCTCCTCTACCACCTCTACCTCCTCTACCACCTCTACCACCTCTATTACCTCTACCACCTCTATCACATCTACCACCTAACCCCACCTCTACCTCCCCTACCACCTCTACCTCCTCTATCACCTCTACCAGCTCTACCACATCTACCACCTAACCCCACCTCTACCACCTCTACCACCTAACCCCACCTCTACCACCTCTACCACCTAACCCCACCTCTACCTCCTCTACCACCTCTACCACCTAACCCCACTTCTACCACCTCTACCACCACTACAACCTGAACTACCTCTACCACCTCTACTACCTCTACCACCTCTACTACCTCTACCACCTCTACCACCTAACCCCACCTCTACCACCTCTACCACCTCTACCACCTAACCCCACCTCTACCACCTCTACCACCTAACCCCACCTCTACCTCCTCTACCACCTCTACCACCTAACCCCACCTCTACCTCCTCTACCACCTCTACCTCCTCTACCACCTCTACCTCCTCTACCACCTCTACCACCTCTATCACCTCTACCACCTCTATCACATCTACCACCTAACCCCACCTCTACCTCATCTACCACCTCTACCTCCTCTACCACCTCTACCACCTCTACCACATCTACCACCTAACCCCACCTCTACCTCCTCTACCACCTCTACCACCTAACCCCACCTCTACCTCCTCTACCACCTCTACCTCCTCTACCACCTCTACCACCTCTATCACTTCTACCACCTCTACCACATCTACCACCTAACCTCACCTCTACCACCTCTACCTCCTCTACCACCTCTACCACCTCTACCACCTCTACCACCTCTACCACATCTACCACCTAACCCCACCTCTACCACCTCTACCACCTAACCCCACCTCTACCACCTCTACCACCTAACCCCACCTCTACCTCCTCTACCACCTCTACCACCTAACCCCACCTCTACCACCTCTACCACCTCTACCACCTCTACCACCTAACCCCACCTCTACCACCTCTACCACCTAACCCCACCTCTACCACCTCTACCACCTAACCCCACCTCTACCTCCTCTACCACCTCTACCACCTAACCCCACTTCTACCACCTCTACCACCACTACAACCTGAACTACCTCTACCACCTCTACTACCTCTACCACCTCTACCACCTCTACCACCTCTACCACCTCTACCACCTCTACCACCTCTACTACCTCTACTACCTCTACCTCCTCTACCACCTCTATCACCGCTACATGCTGCTGTTCTGACATGGTTATATACATAATAATTTAAATGTGGTTGTCATTTGGAATTAGCCTTTGAGCAGGACGAGACTTCAAACCAGGACAAGTTGTGGGGGAAGTTGTTTATGTAAACATAAATCACCCACCAAAGTGCTGAGAAATGACTCCTCTTTGAGCTGCCATTGCCTGGAACATAGTAATACTTTTAACCAGCCGCCCAATAGATTTATTCACATGAATATTTTATGCAGGCATTTATAATTAAGTTTTACATGTGCAAATCCAGTTTTGAAGCATGCTTTATAAGATCGCAGTACATAATAATCAACCCCCAAAAGGGAAAGGTTACTTAGTATTTAATTGGCCTGTCTTGTGGCGGAGACTGGGCGGGCGCAGGCCATTGTGTGGAAAATAAACATTTGGAGGGCAACTTATTGTTTCATGTGCACAACTTGCATTATGCTCACGGGACTATGTGTCAATTGAATGAGCTGAATCTGGACCTCTGAGAGAATTTGCTGAGGCAAAATGTTTCTGTGGAATTCTTAATTAGATTAGGGATCATCAATTCAAAATTATTTCATCAAGTCAGTATTGTGATCTTATAATGAGCTTGATCATTTGTGAAATAAACTCAGCAAAAAAAGAAATGTCCCTTTTTCAGGACCCTGTCTTTAAAAGATAATTCGTAAAAATCCAAATAACTTCACAGATCTTCATTGTAAAGGGTTTAAACACTGTTTCCAATGCTTGTTCAATGAACCATAAACAATTAACTTCTACTTCATCACAATCCCGGATCCGGGAGCACCCCCATCAGTAAAAAAGCTGACTAGCATAGCCTAGCATAGTGTCACAAGTAAATACTAGCATCTAAATATCATTAAATCACAAGTCCAAGACACCAGATGAAAGATACACATCTTGTGAATCCAGCCATCATTTCTGATTTTTAAAATGTTTTACAGGGAAGACACAATATGTATTTCTATTAGCTAACCACGATAGCAAAAGACACAACTTTTTTTTCTCCACTATTTTTTTCCTGCATAGGTAGCTATCACAATTTCGACCAAATAAAGATATAAATAGTCACTATTCATCAACTTCATCAGATGACAGTCTGATAACATATTTATTGTATAGCATATGTTTTGTTAGAAGAATGTTCATATTTCAGGTATAAATCATAGTTTTACATTGCAGCCACCATCACATCTCTCACCAAAGCAACTAGAATAACTACAGAGACCAACGTGAATTACCTAAATACTCATCATAAAACATTTCTGAAAAATACACAGCGTACAGCAAATGAAAGACAAAGATCTTGTGAATCCAGCCAATATTTCAGATGTTTTAAGTGTTTTACAGCGAAAACACAATATAGCATTATATTAGCTTACTACAATAGTGTCACGACTTCTGCCGAAGTCGTTGCCTCTCCTTGTCCGGGCGGTGTTCGGCGGTCGACTTCACCGGTCTTCTAGTCATCATCGATCCATTTTTCATTTTCCATTGGTTTTGTCTTGTCTTCCCACACACCTGTTGTCAATCCCATTCATTACCTGTTGTGTATTTAACCCTCTGTTTCCCTTCATGTGTTTGTCAGAGATTGTTCGTTGTCAAGTGTTGTGTTAATTGTGTATAGGTGTGCGACGGGTCTTCGTACCCAGATTTGTTTTATATTTTTTCCGTGAGTGTTATGGAGCAGATTACTGGGACTTTAATTAAAGTACTCCATTCTACACTCTATTTGACTCTCCTGCGCCTGACTTCCTCTGCCACTTATACACGCCGTTGTGACAAATAGCCAACCACACAACAGCATTGATTCAAGCCAACAATAGCGATAACGAATAAACCAGCAAAAGATATTAATTTTTTCACTCACCTTCTCAAACTTCTTCAGATTACAGTCCTATAACATATTACACAATACATATAGAGTTTGTTCGAAAATGTGCATATTTAGCGGCACAAATCGTGGTTATACAATGAGAATAGTAGCCAAGCTGCCAACAAAATGTCGGGAGAAATCTTGGGAGAGGCACCTAATCTAATCAGTAACTAATCAAAAACTTGACTAAAAAATACAGGTTGGACAGCAAATGAAAGATACATTAGTTCTTAATGCAACCGCTGTGTTAGATTTTAAAAATTAATGTTACTACGACATACAGCGTGCGTTAAAGCGAGACCGCACCGAAATTAATGGCGGAATAGTAGTTTCACATTTTTCATCAGAACAACGAATTAACATCATAAATACTTCTTACTTTTTGATGTGCTTCCATCAGAATCTTGGGCAAGTTGTCCTTTGTCCAGAAGAATCGTTGCTCCGGTTGTAGATTGTCGCCTTCAACTTTGGAATTAGCAGTAAACATTAGCCATGTGGCCCAGACGTGCCCAACTCACTATAACGCAGCACAAAGAAATATCCGAAAATCGCAATATACTGATATAAACTGATATAACTCGGTTTAAAATAACAACATTATTATGTCTTTAACACCTATATCGAATAAAATCAGAGCCGGATATATCTAAGTCCTATAACGGGAACTTTCCAGAACGCCATCCTGAGGTCTGTCTTGCGTCATGGCGAATGTTGAAAAGACTGCACCCCACGTTCCAAGACCCTTTATATGGCCTCAGATCTGCCTAGCAACTCCATTCCAATTCTCACTATTTGCTGACATCTAGGGGAAGGCGTATGCAGTGCATCTCGACCAATGGAAGACATGCAAATTAATAAACTGACCCCAGAACAGCCTGCCTGATTTCAGATCCTCATAGGAAGTTTGCTCCAACTTGAGTTCTGTTTTACTCACAGATATAATTCAAAACGGTTTTAGAAACTAGAGAGTGTTTTCTATCCAATAGTAATAATAATATGCATATTGTACGAGCAAGAATTGAGTACGAGGCAGTTTAATTTGGGAACGAAATTTTTACAAAGTGAAAACAGCACCCCCTATTGAGAAAAGGTTTTAATGAACATGCACCTGTGGAACGGTCACTAAGACACTAACTGCTTACAGACGGTAGGCAATTAAGGTCACAGTTATGAAAACTTAGGACACTAAAGAGGCCTTTCTACTGACTCTGAAAAACACCAAAAGAAAGATGCCCACGGTCCCTGCTCATCTGCGGGAACATGCCTTAGGCATGCTGCAAGGAGGCATGAGGACTGCAGATGTGGCCAGGGCAATAAATTGCGATGTCTGTACTGTGAGACGCCTAAGACAGCGCTACAGGGAGACAGGACGGACAGCTGATCGTCCTCGCAGTGGCAGACCACGTGTAACAACACCTGCACAGGATTGGATGGTAACAAAAACTGCCCAAGTTACATCAGGAATGCACAATTCCTCCATCAGTGCTCAGACTGTCTGCAATAGGCTGAGAGAGGCTGGACTGAGGGCTTGTAGGCCTGTTGTAAGGCAGGTCCTCACCAGTCATCACCGGCAACGACGTCGCCTATGGGCACGAACTGAGCTTGTTGTCATTGCAGGCAATCATTGCAGACAATCTCAATGCTGTGCATTACAGGGAAGACATCCTCCTCCCTCATGTGGTACCCTTCCTGCAGGCTCATCCTGACATGACCCTCCAGCATGACAATGCCACCAGCCATACTGCTCGTTCTGTGCGTGATTTCCTGCAAAACAGGAATGTCAGTGTTCTGCCATGGCCAGTGAAGAGCCCGGATCTCAATCCCATTGAGCACGTCTGGGACCTGTTGGATCAGAGGGTGAGAGCTAGGGCCATTCCCCCCAGAAATGTCCCGGAACTTGCAGGTGCTTTGGTGGAAGAGTGGGGTAACATCTCACAGCAAGAACGGGCAAATATGGTGCAGTCCATGAGGAGGAGATGCACTGCAATACTTAATGCAGCTGGTGGCCACACCAGATACTGACTATTACTTTTGATTTTGACCCCCCCCCCCCCCCTTTTGTTCAGGGACACATTATTTAATTTCTGTTAGTCACATGTCTGTGGAACTTGTTCAGTTTATGTCTCAGTTGAGTCTTGTTATGTTCATACAAATATTTACACAGTTTGCTGAAAGTAAACACAGTTGACAGAGGACGTTTCTTTTTTGCTGAGTTTATATTAATAATCGTATTATTAAAATCCATGAGGTATTTATTATATGTCTATGTTATGTAAGCTATTCCTTCTTTATGTCAGTTGTAATTATGTTGACATTTGCAATTATGGGGAATATTGAATCTTGACAGAAGAGCCTTTTCTACTGTATTTGTTCTTTAATTAAAAGATGCACTATATCATGACACTATCATTACATCAATAATAACGCCACAAGTCATCATGATGATCTGCAACCTTTTAACTCTGACACCAAGATGGAGGAGGCTGGGTTCTGTGTTGACTGGCTGTCGGTCAGACGGAGCATAACCACAGCAGCAGACTGGCCCTTCATCTGACGCTGGAGATATGGCACAGTATGACAACTAAAATAGCAGGCCACAAAGTTAGCATCTCCAGCTCTGCAACATTGATCCCTGGCAAATGGAAGTCTGTCATTACAGCCTATAAATAGGGTGGCTAGAGGTGCCACAGGAGGTCTACAGAAAGGCTGTCAATTAAAGGTGTTCCGTCTCAGGGAAAATCTTTCACCAGGCATTCCTCTCTGAACCTGCGATAGGGCATTGTTGGACACCCACGCAGCCTCGATTCTGACCCCACCGTCTCACACCATCGTCTACAGCAGGCTCCTACAGTGTTTTTGTGTGGAGTTTTATAGAATACATTTTGACTCCTTTGTACAGCCTTTCTTTGGAATAGTCCACCTGTTGTTAGGAAATACTGTTCTAAACAGATGCTGCACAATGTCAAATGGCTAATTAACATGTACAATAATCATCAATACCATGTGGCAGCAGGTTTCATTGTAGTTGACCTGAATGAGCGTGCTTATTATAGATACGTATGATATAGTCATGAGACATATGCCGCTTCCATATGGGAAAGTCATGGCTAAAAAGATTCCTGGATCAAGGGTAATAAATGTCTGTTGCCTGTATTTGTCTTCCTGCAGTAGAGAAAACAAACAGGGTCACTTAGCTACACACGCAGGAACAAGAAGAGCTATACACGAGGTCATTTAGAAAAGGAACCAAATTGGGTTATCACCCATTGCATTTGCATTCAGAGCTTTATCCGTGGATTGGATGAAGAACAATCCTAGAGGCAGTATAGCAGTGATAGTGTGCTTGACTCTTCTGTCTTTCACACACAACATGCTAGAGGCAGTATAGTGATAATAGTGTGCTTGACTCTTCTGTCTTTCACACACAACATGCTAGAGGCAGTATAGTGATAATAGTGTGCTTGACTCTTCTGTCTTTCACACACAACATGCTAGAGGCAGTATAGTGATAATAGTGTGCTTGACTCTTCTGTCTTTCACACACAACATGCTAGAGGCAGTATAGTGATAATAGTGTGCTTGACTCTTCTGTCTTTCACACACAACATGCTAGAGGCAGTATAGTGATAATAGTGTGCTTGACTCTTCTCTCTGTCAGACACAACATGCTAGAGGCAGTATAGTGAAAATAGTGTGCTTGACTCTTCTGTCAGACACAACATCCTAGAGGCAGTATAGTGATAATAGTGTGCTTGACTCTTCTCTCTGTCAGACACAACATGCTAGAGGCAGTATAGTGAAAATAGTGTGCTTGACTCTTCTGTCTTTCACACACAACATGCTAGAGGCAGTATAGTGATAATAGTGTGCTTGACTCTTCTCTCTGTCAGACACACCATGCTAGAGGCAGTATAGTGAAAATAGTGTGCTTGACTCTTCTGTCAGACACAACATCCTAGAGGCAGTATAGTGATAATAGTGTGCTTGACTCTTCTCTCTGTCAGACACAACATCCTAGAGGCAGTATAGTGAAAATAGTGTGCTTGACTCTTCTCTCTGTCAGACACAACATGCTAGAGGCAGTATAGTGATAATAGTGTGCTTGACTCTTCTCTCTGTCAGACACAACATCCTAGAGGCAGTATAGTGATAATAGTGTGCTTGACTCTTCTCTCTGTCAGACACAACATCCTAGAGGCAGTATAGTGATAATAGTGTGCTTGACTCTTCTCTCTGTCAGACACAACATCCTAGAGGCAGTATAGTGATAATAGTGTGCTTGACTCTTCTGTCAGACACAACATCCTAGAGGCAGTATAGTGATAATAGTGTGCTTGACTCTTCTCTCTGTCAGACACAACATCCTAGAGGCAGTATAGTGAAAATAGTGTGCTTGACTCTTCTCTCTGTCAGACACAACATGCTAGAGGCAGTATAGTGAAAATAGTGTGCTTGACTCTTCTCTCTGTCAGACACAACATCCTAGAGGCAGTATAGTGATAATAGTGTGCTTGACTCTTCTGTCAGACACAACATGCTAGAGGCAGTATAGTGATAATAGTGTGCTTGACTCTTCTGTCAGACACAACATCCTAGAGGCAGTATAGTGATAATAGTGTGCTTGACTCTTCTGTCTTTCACACACAACATGCTAGAGGCAGTATAGTGATAATAGTGTGCTTGACTCTTCTGTCAGACACAACATCCTAGAGGCAGTATAGTGATAATAGTGTGCTTGACTCTTCTCTCTGTCAGACACAACATCCTAGAGGCAGTATAGTGATAATAGTGTGCTTGACTCTTCTGTCAGACACAACATCCTAGAGGCAGTATAGTGATAATAGTGTGCTTGACTCTTCTCTCTGTCAGACACAACATCCTAGAGGCAGTATAGTGATAATAGTGTGCTTGACTCTTCTGTCAGACACAACATCCTAGAGGCAGTATAGTGATAATAGTGTGCTTGACTCTTCTGTCAGACACAAGATGAGTATTTCGTTCTCGACTTTTACGTATCCATTGTAAGCCTCTCCATCTGTTGTGTCTTTGGCTGTTTCTTCTCCTTCTTGGCTGACTCTAGGGTCGCTGAGGAACGGGGGAACAATCTGTTCAGCTCCACTCCAGTTCCCCAGCCCCAACAGGGAGATGGCTTACAGTAGGAATGTTCACAATGAATAATTCTCAAACACCTTCTCTCTCCTCCTCTTCTCTCTCTCTCCTCCTCTCTCTCTCTCCTCCTCTCTCTCTCTCCTCCTCTGTCTCTCTCTCCTCCTCTGTCTCTCTCTCCTCCTCTGTCCGTCCGTCCGTCCGTCCGTCCATTACTATTTGATATTCAAAGCTTCCCGATGAGCTAGTGAACACAGTGTCTCAATGGTTACAGTAAACCCCACTAACTTTTGGAAAGCCTCATAAAGAAAGGCGGTGATCGGTAGATGGGTAACAATAACAAATCAGATATTGAATAGCTCCTTAAGCATGGTCTAGTTTATAATTATGCAGTGCATTATGTATTAAACCACCCAGACACATCAAAGATACAGTCGTCCTGAACTGAGCTGCAGGACAGGAAGGAAACTGTTCAGGGATGTTACCATGAGGCCATTGGTGATTTTAAAACAGCTACAGAGCTAAATGGCTGTGATGGTAGAGAACTGAGGATGGATCAACAACATTGTAGTTACTCTACAATAGAGTGAAAAGAAGAATACAATTATACAGAATACACATTTTCCAAAACATGAATCCTGTGTGCAACACGGCACTAAAGTAACTGCAGAAAAAAACACAGCAAAGGAATACACTTTTTGGCCTAAATGCAAAGTCTTATGTTTGGGGCAAATCCATTGGCTCTGTGCCGGTGCACCATGTATGTGGCCTCGCTATTGTTATGTTGCTGCTGCTGTTTAATTATTTGTTATAGGTATATTAGTGTGTTATTTTTCATGCATGTAAACTTTTTGTTTCTTCTATTTTGATATTAAATAGTAGATCAATGACCCCAAAAAAATCACAACAAATTCATTTCAATCCCACTTTGTAATGCCACAAAATGTGAACAAAATCAAAGGGGGGGTGAATACTTATAATACCCACTGTGTATGCTGTGTGAAATGGTTTTCAAAGAGTTAATGAAAAGACACAGAGGAGGAGTGTGTCTGATTTCTCTTCCAGAAGGGAACCTTCGTGTAACATTATTGATGAGCTGGAGAAGATACAGTGGTCCGACAAATAGATAAGCAATGGTACGACTTCAATGAATGAAAGGGACATTATTCAAGTGTTTAAAAGAGCTCAATACAGAGCAGTACTAACCAGCCAGGAACATATATGCCCTATATACTGGCCCCCATCTCTCTATATACTGGCTCCCATCTCTCTATATACTGGCCCCCATCTCTCTATATACTGGCCCCCATCTCTCTATATACTGGCCCCCATCTCTCTATATACTGGCCCCCATCTCTCTATATACTGGCCCCCATCTCTCTATATACTGGCCCCCATCTCTCTATATACTGGCCCCCATCTCTCTATATACTGGCCCCCATCTCTCTATATACTGGCCCCCATCTCTCTATATACTGGCCCCCATCTCTCTATATACTGGCCCCCATCTCTCTATATACTGGCCCCCATCTCTCTATATACTGGCCCCCATCTCTCTATATACTGGCCCCCATCTCTCTATATACTGGCCCCCATCTCTCTATATACTGGCCCCCATCTCTCTATATACTGGCTCCCATCTCTCTATATACTGGCCCCCATCTCTCTATATACTGGCCCCCATCTCTCTATATACTGGCCCCCATCTCTCTATATACTGGCCCCCATCTCTCTATATACTGGCCCCCATCTCTCTATATACTGGCCCCCATCTCTCTATATACTGGCCCCCATCTCTCTATATACTGGCCCCCATCTCTCTATATACTGGCCCCCATCTCTCTATATACTGGCCCCCATCTCTCTATATACTGGCCCCCATCTCTCTATATACTGGCCCCCATCTCTCTATATACTGGCCCCCATCTCTCTATATACTGGCCCCCATCTCTCTATATACTGGCCCCCATCTCGAACACCTTGGATGGGACATTGTTGAGCTTTTACCTGCAACAGGACAGGTTGTTCTACACTGCTGCTGCCACCCACATTTTGTGCAGCTCCCACTCTTCTCAGAGGCCACTGCTAAAAAGACATTCTGTTGGCTGTGATTTGATTAGAAGTGGCTTAATGGTGCCATGTGTCACCTGGATATGCAATGTCCAAGCCTGCCATTCACTGCACTGGAATCACTGGAAACACTGCACACATTTTTCTACAGTAGATGATCACAGGGACTTAAGCCTTCGTGGCTAAAACAATAATTTTTCTAAAGGTTTTCATAAGAATGGAAGCTGATTGATCTCAGATACAAAAGGTGAACAGCAGGAAATTGCAAGAATCCAATTGAGCCGTTATTGAGATCTTTGCTAATGAACGGACGGAGTACGAGGAAATGTCAAATGAATGCATTCTAATCTGCCCATTCATTTCATACTGCTGATCCATCTTTGTATTGCAGTGAATAGTAAATATTCATTAAACAAAGAAAAAGTTGCAGATCTCTGATTCAGGGATTCAGAGAATGATTATACAAACAAAACATTATGTCAAACCAGCCACAAACAAGGGACTGTCTGTTTAGTGGATGACTGAAAGGGTGGGCAGGTCTTTATCTGTGCCATGGCTGACATAATTAAAGCCATAGAATCAATCTTGGTTACTAATCAACAGATTGATGTGCAGCAGAATGCTTAATGGAAGGCCTTGATTTTCCTCTGAGCAGGCATTGCTAGGACTGGGTTCACTGTGGCCAGCGCGGAAAAATCTATTTCTCCCCAGTCAGATTATCGCACAAAACTCTTTGTAATTTAACTCTTATGTGATGTGGAATGGAATGCCATTGGAATTCATGATGCGTACCTTATATCTATACCAATCACTGCAGCATGGGGTTTGTTTGCTCGTAACCTCTTTGTATGCTTTCTGTATCTTTTCTCTCCTTATTCCCTCCTTCTCAGATCATTCCCTTACTGCATTTCATTGCTCTTGTGAATATCAAACTGAGAGTAGGCTGTATCTGAAGTGATTGAGCCCGGTAGATTATGACGTCTGTATGTGCGTGTTGATGTATGCCATGCTAATAGCAGCGTTCATTCACTCCAGGGTTGTTCAGCAGCTGCTAATTGTTGTGACATAGTTCTCTACCTCCAGTAGCCCCCTCAGCCCAGGGCCAATGACACTGCTATCCTGGGATGGTCATGGGCAGGTCAGCCCATTCAGAGGGGCAGAGTGATGCTACTGCAGATGCTGCAGCTGTGAATACTGCCCATGCTACGCTGTCTATCCTCTCTCCCCTCTCTTCTCTCTCCTCTCTGTCCCCTCTCCTCTCTATTCTATCTCTCCTCTCTTCTCTCTCCTTTCCTCTCTCCCCTCTCCTCACTCTCCTCTCTCTCCTATTCTCACTCTTCTCTCTCCTCTCTCTCCTCTCTCTCTTCTCTCTCCTCTCCTCTCTCTCCCCTCTCTTCTCTCTCCTCTCTGTCCCCTCTCCTCTCTATTCTATCTCTCCTCTCTTCTCTCTCCTTTCCTCTCTCCCCTCTCCTCACTCTCCTCTCTCTCCTATTCTCACTCTTCTCTCTCCTCTCTCTCCTGTCTCTCTCCTCCCTCTCTCCTCCCTCTGCTCTCTCTCCTCTCTCTCCTCTCTCTCCTCTCTCTCCTCCCTCTTCTCTCTCTCCTCTCTCTCCTCTCTCTTCTCTCTCTCCTCTCTCTCCTCCCTCTTCTCTCTCTCCTCTCTCTCCTCTCTCTCCTCTCTCTTCTCTCTCTCCTCTCTCTCCTCCCTCTTCTCTCTCTCCTGTCTCTCTCCTCCCTTTCCTCTCCCTCCTCTCTCTCCTCTCTCCTGTCTCTCTCCTCTCCCTCCTCTCTCTCCTCTCTCCTGTCTCTCTCCTCTCTCTTCTCTCTCTCCTCTCTCTCCCTCCTCTCTCTCCTTCCCAGCTCCCCCAGATTACTGCTTTGTCTAAAGGCTGAGGAGGAGGAGTGTTAGCTAGTTACTGCTGTGATATAGAGTCAAAGGAGGATGAAATGTTCTGGCAAAGAGACAGAGGTTGGAGCATATGTTCTCCAGTCCTCTGGCTGTATGAGGGAAATGATCTGACACACATTATTAGTCATCTTGTTAAGGCAAGTGCTTAACCTTCCATGGCTGGGCTTGATAGGAGGGGTGGGGGTTCGCATATGGACCCTCATCCCTTCATAAACACACCTCCTCGTGAGCAGTGATTTGGATTTGGCCTAACTCTACATGTTACAAATGTTCACTTCTCTTGAAAAAAAGGCACAATGTGATCTCGTGTGCCTCCTGTAGCTCTGAAACTCACAGCATAGCCAGTATAAATGGTAACAGCAGGAAAGCAGCCTTGTTATTTTTTCTTACAGCTTCTCAAGAGCTCTCTCGGGGTGCACCAGTAGATCAATGTTTGTCCAAATGTCACATATTACCTGCAGCAAGCCACATTCAGGTCTTGACATAGATGCACCAGACTGTGTGTGTGTGTGTGTGTGTGTATGTGTGTGTGTGTGTGTGTGTTAGATACATTTCAATGGAGTGAATCAGCTACCATTAGCCATACTTTCTGTATTCATTTTGCCTAAACATTGTAAAGCAGTGTGTGTTTATATGCATGCTAGGGTTTAGCACCATACAATCGTGCACATATTCATTGTCATAAAATGGGAAATACAAGAGTTTGTGGTCAAGCAGGCTGTTGCTGCTTTCAGCACCAGAGGGGTGGATAGCTCCTCACTGCAGTAGGGTGAGATCTCAGATGTTTTTTGTTAGCACATTGGACGCAAATGGAAAGGTGTTATTATGTCACAAACCAACCAACAGATCGATTACACAACCGGCTGTCTGTACATCACTAGCTCATCCACCACCTTACGCATGCACTATTCACAACCTCTCCCTAGCTGCCCTCTGCTTAAGTATACATTTATCAACCAGGTATTGATACGACGATGATCAAATTATGAGGTGAATATTAATAAACAAAACTGCTAAACATATTTATGGCAGTCCTTTGTCACCGCTCCATGACAATGTTGGCTCAGCCTGCGAACTTTAGCCAAATCTTATTTAATTGAGACAAATTAACAGGAGTTAGTCTGGGATGGTTTTGTATTCAGCCCAGCTGAAATTCATCAACCAGGCAGCTGCTTTTATACTCGGCTGTATAGCCGTCAATCCAGGCTACATGCAAGGTCTAAAGACTGAAATGATGTTGAATACATTATCCAAACTGAGGTCAGGGCTTTGTAACACAGGACTTTGTAACACAGGGCTTTGTAACAGGACTTTGTAACACAGGACTTTGTAACACAGGACTTTGTAACACAGGGCTTTGTAACACAGGACTTTGTAACACAGGACTTTGTAACACAGGACTTTGTAACACAGGGCTTTGTAACACAGGACTTTGTAACACAGGGCTTTGTAACACAGGGCTTTGTAACACAGGGCTTTGTAACACAGGGCTTTGTAACACAGGGCTTTGTAACACCGGGCTTTGTAACACAGGGCTTTGTAACACAGGGCTTTGAAACACCGGGCTTTGTAACAAAGGACTGTAACACAGAGCTTTGTAACACAGGGCTTTGTAACACATGACTGTAACACAGGGCTTTCTAACACAGGGCTTTGTAACACAGGACTTTGTAACACAGGACTTTGTAACACAGGGCTTTGTAACACAGGACTTTGTAGCACAGGGCTTTGTAACACAGGGCTTTGTAACACAGGGCTTTGTAACACAGGACTTTGTAACACAGGACTTTGTAACACAGGGCTTTGTAACACAGGACTTTGTAACACAGGGCTTTGTAACACCAGGCTTTGTAACAAAGGACTGTAACACAGGGCTTTGTAACACAGGGCTTTGTAACACAGGGCTTTGTAACACAGGACTTTGTAACACCGGGCTTTGTAACACAGGACTTTGTAACACCGGGCTTTGTAACACAGGACTTTGTAACACAGGACTTTGTAACACAGGACTTTGTAACACAGGGCTTTGTAACACAGGACTTTGTAACACAGGGCTTTGTAACACAATACTTTGTAACACAGGGCTTTGTAACACAGGACTTTGTAACACAGGACTTTGTAACACAGGGCTTTGTAACACAGGGCTTTGTAACACCAGGCTTTGTAACACAGGACTGTAACACAGGGCTTTGTAACACCGGGCTTTGTATCACAGGACTGTAACACAGGGCCTTGTAACACAGGGCTTTGTAACACAGGGCTTTGTAACACCGGGCTTTGTAGCACCGGGCTTTGTAACACAGGGCTTTGTAACACAGGGCTTTGTAACACAGGACTTTGTAACACACCAACAAGTGAACTAAACCAGGTATGTGACCATAATTAAACAGGTATTATCACATATGATAGAGGGAATTAGTGTTGTTCTGATGAATAAAAAACTGATTTAATATAGAAAATCTTACTGACATACATTATACTTGACAATGTTCCAGTGTTCCTATGTTAGAATGTTCCAGTGTTCCTATGTTAGAATGTTCCAGTGTTCCTATGTTAGAATGTTCTAGTGTTCCTATGTTAGAATGTTCCAGTGTTCCTATGTTAGAATGTTCCAGTGTTCCTATGTTAGAATGTTCCAGTGTTCCTATGTTAGAATGTTCCAGTGTTCCTATGTTAGAATGTTCCAGTGTTCCTATGTTAGAATGTTCTAGTGTTCCTATGTTAGAATGTTCCAGTGTTCCTATGTTAGAATGTTCCAGTGTTCCTATGTTAGAATGTTCTAGTGTTCCTATGTTAGAATGTTCTAGTGTTCCTATGTTAGAATGTTCTAGTGTTCCTATGTTAGAATGTTCTAGTGTTCCTATGTTAGAATGTTCTAGTGTTCCTATGTTAGAATGTTCCAGTGTTCCTATGTTAGAATGTTCTAGTGTTCCTATGTTAGAATGTTCCAGTGTTCCTATGTTAGAATGTTCCAGTGTTCCTATGTTAGAATGTTCCAGTGTTCCGATGTTAGAATGTTCCAGTGTTCCTATGTTAGAATGTTCCAGTGTTCCTATGTTAGAATGTTCCAGTGTTCCTATGTTAGAATGTTCTAGTGTTCCTATGTTAGAATGTTCCAGTGTTCCTATGTTAGAATGTTCCAGTGTTCCTATGTTAGAATGTTCCAGTGTTCCTATGTTAGAATGTCCTAGTGTTCCTATGTTAGAATGTTCCAGTGTTCCTATGTTAGAATGTTCCAGTGTTCCTATGTTAGAATGTCCTAGTGTTCCGATGTTAGAATGTTCTAGTGTTCCTATGTTATAATGTTCCAGTGTTCCTATGTTAGAATGTTCTAGTGTTCCTATGTTAGAATGTTCCAGTGTTCCGATGTTAGAATGTTCCAGTGTTCCTATGTTAGAATGTTCCAGTGTTCCTATGTTAGAATGTCCTAGTGTTCCTATGTTAGAATGTTCCAGTGTTCCTATGTTAGAATGTTCCAGTGTTCCTATGTTAGAATGTTCCAGTGTTCCGATGTTAGAATGTTCCAGTGTTCCTATGTTAGAATGTTCCAGTGTTCCTATGTTAGAATGTTCCAGTGTTCCTATGTTAGAATGTTCCAGTGTTCCGATGTTAGAATGTTCCAGTGTTCCTATGTTAGAATGTTCCAGTGTTCCTATGTTAGAATGTCCTAGTGTTCCTATGTTAGAATGTTCCAGTGTTCCTATGTTAGAATGTTCCAGTGTTCCTATGTTAGAATGTCCTAGTGTTCCGATGTTAGAATGTTCTAGTGTTCCTATGTTAGAATGTTCCAGTGTTCCTATGTTAGAATGTTCCAGTGTTCCTATGTTAGAATGTTCTAGTGTTCCTATGTTAGAATGTTCTAGTGTTCCTATGTTAGAATGTTCTAGTGTTCCTATGTTAGAATGTTCCAGTGTTCCTATGTTAGAATGTTCTAGTGTTCCTATGTTAGAATGTTCCAGTGTTCCTATGTTAGAATGTCCTAGTGTTCCTATGTTAGAATGTTCTAGTGTTCCTATGTTAGAATGTTCCAGTGTTCCTATGTTAGAATGTTCTAGTGTTCCTATGTTAGAATGTTCCAGTGTTCCTATGTTAGAATGTTCCAGTGTTCCTATGTTAGAATGTTCTAGTGTTCCTATGTTAGAATGTTCCAGTGTTCCTATGTTAGAATGTTCTAGTGTTCCTATGTTAGAATGTTCCAGTGTTGCTATGTTAGAATGTTCTAGTGTTCCTATGTTAGAATGTTCCAGTGTTCCTATGTTAGAATGTCCTAGTGTTCCTATGTTAGAATGTTCTAGTGTTCCTATGTTAGAATGTTCCAGTGTTCCTATGTTAGAATGTTCTAGTGTTCCTATGTTAGAATGTTCCAGTGTTCCTATGTTAGAATGTTCTAGTGTTCCTATGTTAGAATGTTCTAGTGTTCCTATGTTAGAATGTTCCAGTGTTCCTATGTTAGAATGTTCTAGTGTTCCTATGTTAGAATGTTCCAGTGTTCCTATGTTAGAATGTTCTAGTGTTCCTATGTTAGAATGTTCCAGTGTTCCTATGTTAGAATGTCCTAGTGTTCCTATGTTAGAATGTTCCAGTGTTCCTATGTTAGAATGTCCTAGTGTTCCGATGTTAGAATGTTCCAGTGTTCCTATGTTAGAATGTTCTAGTGTTCCTATGTTAGAATGTTCCAGTTCTGTTGGTATTGAGATATTACTTTAGAATGTTTGATGTCTATTCTTGGAAACACTTTTCTTTGTACCTTCGTTAGCTGATCTTCTCAAAAGGATTTGATATGTTCAGCGTTATTAATAAAATAAAAAAAATGGTACTTTTACGGAAGCTTTAAATAAATATTTGATGAGCCACATTAGCAGAAGTTGGAGTGTATAAACCCCCTTTGAACCTCTTGGTTGTTGCAAAAGCCCATTTGAATTCTAATAGGAAGAACTAGAAATAGGCCAGTTACATGTTATTTGTTAGACTCAGTGTAGGCCTAGAAAACTTTTCTTCACACTTTTTACAGGTAAAACACAGTGTGCCAGTATTTGTGTTGGAGTACTTTTATATATGACTGTTATGATGGTTGTACAAATGTTACATGCTTTTTCAGCATACTATTATTTTGTAGCACTCTTGTCATTTCCAGGCATTCTATAACTGGTTCTAGTAAAGTCTGTGAATGTTTTTAGACAATATATAGTTTGATAATTCAACTGCCTCTGACTGAAGTTGATTTTGGTTAATGTGCTTGATTTGGATGAGATTACATTGAGTCGAGACCATCCCAAAAATATATCTTAAATGGTTTTCTCAATGCAATTTAACAAATAATATTTCATTGGGTAATGTTTGTTTAGGATTGTGATTGTTCAGCTCCTCATGAAGGCAATTTCCCTGTTTGAATGATCATATCCGGCTGGTGTTCCTCACATTGCATGGCATGGTTTTAATAAGGGAATTGATGCGAGCCAGCAGTGACAGGGCCTGCTACAGTAGGTGATGGAGACAGAGACGAGAGAGACGAGAGAGAAGAGAGAGATAAGAGAGGAGAAAGAGGGGGCTGTGTGTGTTTCACCACTCACATATCTTGTTATGGTGGCAGTAGGGATCACTATAAAGCTTTGTGATATACAAATATGACTTATTGACTTATTTCACATTTTGTTGTGCTACAGCCTGAATTCAAAATGGATTAAATATATATTTTTGTCACCCATCTACACACAACACCTCGTAATGACAAGTGAAAACATGTTTTTAGACATTTTTCCACGTTTATTGAAAATGAAATACTGAAATAACCCCCTGAGTCAATACTTTGTAGAAGCACCTTTGGCAGCGAATACAGCTGTGAGTCTTTCTGTCACAATTCCAGTGGTGGAAACAAGAGTCAGGTGCAGAGAGCAGGAATCTCTTTCAAAAAGTGGAATTTTATTTCCTTAACGTAATCACCTAACAACCGGTGACGCCACACTAAACACTGGGCGCGTAAAGAGAAATGTCCAAAGTCAATTGAATAACAAAATACACAAAATACACACCACAAACACGAAACAGAAAAACAAGCCCGCACAAAAGGGAGCGGGCAAACTGGGTTTAAATAACCCCTAATCTAAACACACAACAGGTGAAACAAATTAGACAAACTAAAAGGAAAACAGAAAAGGGGATCGGTGGCAGCTAGTAGACCGGAGACGACGACCGCCGAGCGCCGCCCGAACGGGAAGAGGCACCATCCTCGGCGGGACTCGTAACAGTACCCCCCTCCCGACGCGCGGCTCCCGCAGCGCGCCGACTCCGGCCTCGAGGACGACCCGGAGGGCGAGGAGCAGGGCGCTCCGGATGGAGGCGGTGAAAGTCCCTCAACAGGGACGGATCCAAGATGTCCCCCACCGGCACCCAGCATCTCTCCTCCGGACCGTACCCCTCCCAGTCCACGAGGTACTGCAGGCCCCTCACCCGGCGTCTTGAGTCCAGAATGGCTCTGATCCTATACGCCGGGGACCCCTCGATGTCGAGAGGGGGAGGAGGGACCTCCGGTACCTCACCTTCCTGCAGGGGACCAGCTACCACCGGCCTGAGGAGAGACACATGAAACGAGGGGTTAATACGATAGTAAGAGGGAAGTTGTAACCTATAACACACCTCGTTTATCCTCCTCAGGACTTTAAATGGCCCCACACACTGCGGCCCCAGCTTCCGGCAGGGCAGGCGGAGGGGCAGGTTTCGGGCCGAGAGCCAGACCCTGTCCCCTGGTGCAAACACAGGGGCCTCACTGCGGTGGCGGTCAGCGCTCCTCTTCTGCCGTTCACTGGCCTGCTTGAGAGAGTCCTGGACCGCTCGCCAGGTCTCTCTAGAGCGCTGTACCCATTCCTCCACCGCAGGAGCCTCAGTCTGGCTCTGGTGCCACGGAGCCAGGACCGGCTGGTACCCCAGTACACACTCGAAGGGCGACATGTTCGTAGATGAGTGGCGGAGTGAGTTCTGGGCCAACTCCGCCCACGGGACGTACCTCGCCCATTCTCCTGGCCGGTCCTGGCAATACGACCTCAGAAACCTACCCACCTCCTGGTTCACTCTCTCCACCTGCCCATTACTTTCGGGGTGATACCCAGAGGTGAGGCTGACCGAGACCCCCAGACGCTCCATAAACGCCCTCCATACCCGGGACGTGAACTGGGGACCTCGATCAGATACGATATCCTCCGACACCCCATAATGCCGGAAGACGTGGGTAAATAGAGCCTCCGCAGTCTGTAGGGCCGTAGGGAGACCAGGCAATGGGAGGAGACGACAGGACTTAGAGAACCGATCCACAACGACCAAAATGGTAGTGTTCCCCTGAGACGGAGGAAGATCCGTCAAAAAATCTACTGATAGATGAGACCATGGCCGTTGTGGAACCGGAAGGGGTTGTAACTTCCCCCTTGGTAGGTGCCTAGGAGCCTTACTCTGAGCGCATACCGAGCAGGAGGAGACATAGAGTCTCACGTCCTTAGCCAAGGTGGGCCACCAGTATTTCCCTCTAAGACCACGCACTGTCCTCTCCACCCCCGGATGACCCGAAGCAGGTATTGAGTGAGCCCACCGAATCAATCGATCACGAACACCAAGCGGTACGTACCTACGGCCAGTCGGACACTGGGACGGCGCAGGTTCTACCCTCAACGCCCGCTCGATGTCCGCGTCCACCTCCCATACCACCGGAGCCACCAGACATGAGGCGGGAAGGATGGGAGTCGGATCGATGGGCCGGTCATCCGTGTCATAGAGACGAGACAGCGCGTCGGCCTTTGTGTTGAGGGAACCTGGTCGGTAAGAGATCGTAAATCTAAAACGAGTAAAAAACATGGCCCACCTCGCCTGACGCGGATTCAATCTCCTCGCCTCTCGGATATACTCCAGATTGCGATGGTCAGTCCAGATGAGAAAAGGGTACTTAGCCCCCTCAAGCCAGTGTCTCCACACCTTCAGGGCTTTTACCATAGCTAGTAACTCCCTGTCCCCCACATCATAGTTCCGCTCCGCCGGACCCAACTTCTTAGAAAAGAAAGCACAGGGACGGAGCTTCGGTGGCGTGCCCGAGCGCTGTGATAGCACGGCTCCAACACCAGCCTCGGACGCATCCACCTCCACTATGAACGCTAATGAAGGGTCCGGATGCGCCAACACGGGAGCCTCAGTGAAACGTGCCTTCAACTGGTTAAAAGCTCTCTCAGCCTCGGCCGACCACTGTAGACGCACCGGCCCTCCCTTTAGCAGTGAGGTAATGGGGGCCGCCACTTGGCCAAAATCCCGGATAAACCTCCGGTAGTAATTGGCAAACCCTAAAAACCGCTGCACCTCCTTTACCGTGGTTGGAGTCGGCCAATTACGCACGGCGTTAACGCGATCACTCTCCATAACCACCCCTGAGGTGGAAATGCGATAACCCAGGAAGGAAACGGCTTGTTTGGAAAACACACATTTCTCAGCCTTGACGTATAGGTCATGCTCCAGCAGCCTCCCAAGAACCCTGCGCACCAGGGAAACATGCGCGGCGCGTGTAGCAGAATAGATCAGGATGTCATCAATATACACTACCACACCCTGCCCGTGCATGTCCCTGAGAATCTCATCTACAAAGGATTGGAAAACGGCTGGAGCATTCTTTAACCCATACGGCATGACGAGGTACTCATAGTGGCCTGATGTGGTACTAAACGCTGTTTTCCACTCGTCTCCCTCCCGAATACGCACCAAATTATACGCGCTCCTAAGATCCAGTTTTGTGAAAAAACGTGCTCCGTGGAATGATTCCACCGCCGTAGCGATGAGAGGTAGCGGATAACTAAATCCCACTGTGATTGAATTTAGACCTCGATAATCAATGCAAGGACGCAGACCTCCCTCCTTCTTTCTCACAAAAAAGAAACTCGAGGAGACGGGTGACATGGAGGGCCGAATGAACCCCTGTCTCAGAGCTTCCGTGACATATGTCTCCATAGCCAACGTCTCCTCCTGTGACAAGGGGTACACATGACTCCTGGGAAGTGCAGCGTTCACCTGGAGGTTTATCACACAATCCCACCGTCGATGAGGTGGTAATTTAGTCGCTTTCTTTTTACTAAAAGCGATAGCCAAATCGGCATTTTCTGGGGGAATGCGCACAGTGGAAACCTGGTCTGGGCTCTCCACCGAGGTGGCACCGATGGAAACTCCCACACACCTACCTGAACACTCCTCTGACCACCCCTGAAGAGCTCCCTGTCTCCAGGAAATGAGGGGATTGTGAATGGCTAGCCAAGGAACCCCCAACACCACTGGAAACCAAGGTGAATCAATAAGGTAGAAACTAATCTGCTCCCTATGATCCCCCTGTGTTACCATGTCCAGCGGAATCGTGGCCTCCCTGATCAGCCCTGACCCTAGTGGTCGGCTATCTAGGGAGTGCACAGGGAAAGGAGGGTCTATCTGCACCAACGGAATACCCAACTTACGGGCTAGACCGCGATCCATAAAACTCCCAGCTGCGCCTGAGTCTACGAGCGCCTTATGCTGGAGAGAAGGGAAAAACGCAGGAAAAAAAATAACCAAAAACATGTGACCGACAGGAAGCTCTGGGTGAGTCTTGTGCCTACTCACCTGGGGTGATCGAGGAGTATTCCGCCTGCCATCTCTACTCCCAGAGGCGCTCCTCCAACACCGGTCTGAAGTGTGTCCTCTCCTGCCACAATAGGTGCAAGAGAAGCCACCTCCTCTGGCCCCCCTAGATGCAGCCCCTCCCAACTCCATCGGGGTTGAAGCGGGAGGACTGGGAGGTGGAACGGACAGGACCCCCTCTGAACGCCCGCGGGCAGCTAGCAGGTTGTCCAGTCGTATAGACATGTCAATTAACTCATCGAGAGAGAGCGTAGTGTCTCGACAAGCTAGCTCCCGACGGACGTCCTCCCGAAGGCTACATCGATAATGGTCCATCAGGGCCCTGTCATTCCACCCCGCGCCAGCAGCCAAGGTCCGGAACTCCAAAGCGAAGTCTTGCGCACTCCTCGTCTCCTGTCTGAGGTGGAACAGTCTCTCACCCACCGCTCGGCCCTCCTGAGGGTGGTCAAATACGGCCCGAAAGCGGCGAGTGAACTCTGGGTAGTTGTCTCGAACAGAGTCTGGGCCGTTCCAGACCGCATTAGCCCATTCCAGGGCTCTACCCGTCAGACAGGAGATGAGGAGGCTAACACTCTCCTCTCCAGAGGGAGTCGGACGAACAGTGGCCAAGTAGAGCTCCAACTGGAGCAAAAACCCCTGGCACCCAGCCACCGCTCCATCGTACTCCCTTGGGAGCGCAAGACGCAATGCACCCGAACCTGATGCTGACGTTGATGGGGAAGGTTGCGCCGTCTGGGAAGGAGCTGGGGTTGTAGTCGGGATACCACTCCTCTCCCATCGTTCCATCCTCTCCATCATCATGTCCATTGCCGTCCCTATCCGATGGAGAACGGCGGTGTGATGCTGGACACGCTCCTCCATCGATGGGAGAGGGGTGGTTGCTGCTTCTGCTGACTCCATTATTTCAGGTGCGGGCTTCTGTCACAATTCCAGTGGTGGAAACAAGAGTCAGGTGCAGAGAGCAGGAATCTCTTTCAAAAAGTGGAATTTTATTTCCTTAACGTAATCACCTAACAACCGGTGACGCCACACTAAACACTGGGCGCGTAAAGAGAAATGTCCAAAGTCAATTGAATAACAAAATCCACAAAATACACACCACAAACACAAAACAGAAAAACAAGCCCGCACAAAAGGGAGCGGGCAAACTGGGTTTAAATAACCCCTAATCTAAACACACAACAGGTGAAACAAATTAGACAAACTAAAAGGAAAACAGAAAAGGGGATCGGTGGCAGCTAGTAGACCGGAGACGACGACCGCCGAGCGCCGCCCGAACGGGAAGAGGCACCATCCTCGGCGGGACTCGTAACACTTTCTAAGAACTTTCCATGCCTGGATTGTACAACATTTGCCCATTATTCTTTTCGCAACTCTTCAACTCTGTCAAATTGGTTGTTGATCATTGCTCGACAACCATTTTCAGGTCTTGCCATAGATTTTCAAGTAGATTTAGGTCAAAACTGTAACTTGGCCACCCAATAACATTCACTGTCTTATTGGTAAGCAATTTCAGTGCAGATTTGGCCTTGTGATTTAGGTTATTGTCTTGCTGAAAGGTGAATTAATCTCCCAGTGTCTGGTGGAAAGCAAACTGAATCAGGTTTATCTGTAGGATTTTCCCTGTGCTTAGCTCCATTCCAGTTATTTTTTATCCTGAAATACTCCCCAGTCCTTAATGATTACAAGCATACCCATAACATGATGCACCCATCACTATGCTTGGAAATATGGTACTCAGTAATGTATTGAATTGGATTTTCCCGAAATATAACACTTTGTATTCAAGACAAAAAGTGAATTGCTTTACTTTAGTGCCTTGTTGCAAACAGGATGCATGCAAATGTTTATTCTGTACAGGTATCCTTCTTTTCACTCTGTCAATTAGGTTAGTATTGTGGCGTAACTACAATATTGTTGTTCATCCTCAGTTCTCCTGTCACAGCCATTAATTTCTAACTGTTTTAAAGTCACCATTGGGCTCATGGTGAAATTGAAATCCCTAAGCAGTTTCCTTCCTCTCCGGCAACTGAGTTTGGAAGGACCCCTGTATCGTTGCAGTGACTTTGTAGTGAATCTGTGTTTGAAATTCACTGTTTGACTGATGGAACATACAGATAATTGTATGTGTGGGGTACAGAGATCATGCTAAACGCTATTATTGCACACAGAGTGAGTTCATGCAACTTGGTATGTGTTTTTAGCTTGCTAAATAAATAGCTATATACATAGATACAGTAGCCTATTAGCCACGTTATGACTGGCTTGTGATCATTGCCCTTGCTAGTCTGATTGTATTGACATTCCCAGCCTTAGTTACATTCGTCCGTTTTTGTCCAATATATGTGACCCACCACATGGATTCGGTCCAATGTCGCAAAATTTCAAATGGTGTTTTATTTTATTTTTTATATATTATATTTTTTACATGGTATCCAATTGGTAATTATAGTCTTGTCTCATTGCTGCAACTCCCGTACGAACTCGGGAGAGGCGAAGGTCGAGAGCCGTGCGTCTTCCGAAACACAACCCAACCAAGCCGCACTGCTTCTTGACACAATGCCCACTTAACCCGGAGCCAGCCGCACCAATGTGTCGGAGGAAACACAGTACAACTGGCGACCGTGTCAGCGTGCACTGCGCCTGGCCCACCACTGGAGTCGCTAGTTCACGATGGAACAAGGACATCCCTGCCGGCCAAACCCTCCCCCAACCCGGACGATGCTAGGCCAATTGTGTGCCGCTTCATGGGTCTCCCGGTCACGGCCGGCTGCGACAGAGCCTGGACTCGAACCCAGAATCTGTAGTGGCACAGTGCCTTAGACCACTGCGTCACTTGGGAGGCCCCACCATTTGCTTTCTAACCCTCTCGCGTGTTCTCTCTTCTCTCTGTCTCCATCAACGAGATTTCCATGTCTGCTCCACACAGACCGGACAAGTAAGCGGGCGAGCAATGCATTATGGTCATTGTAGTTAATTATCACGTTGCCTGCGCTAAACTATGTTGAATATTGTTTGGACCTGATCTGATTTATCTGCTACAAAAAACTGAGCATCAAGCACACAGGAAAAAAACGAAGGAAATGGAATTCAAATAATTGAACCTATGTCAGTCAATTAGTTATTTAAAAACGACATTATTAGTAAACCTATCAAATTCACACAGATAAGCATTACAATTATTTCGTTTTTTTAAAGGGAAATGTGTGATTGGTACATCCATTTTTTAAAGGAAATGATATAGGTTTGAACTGCAGATTGCCCCTTTAAATCAAGGACATGTGATTTTGGGAATCTCTAGAATAAAAGCTTCACCTGTTCTTTAGAAAAGATCCCATTTGTTCGTGCACCACTATTGTAAAGTGTTGAATGGGTGCAGGTGCAGGGTTAACTCTGGCCTAGCTCTGTATCCCTGTAACAACGGGAAGGTGAGAAATGGCCAGAATCAATACAAAGGATCCAATGAACAAGCCACTCAGCTGCTTTCTGCCTGCTGTCTTTTATAACTCTTAAATGGTGCTGTAACAGTGATATGTGGTGAGCAATGAACTGCTGAACAGGTGTTTGAGCATCCATTATCAGACCCGGTGTGCCAACCAGCCAACACACTCTGTGTATAGAGTATGACTGTAAATCACGGCATTGGGGTTTGCGTGGGTTAAACAGATCAGTATGTAATGGCCATGCAGTGTCACACAGGTTAGACTTTGATTTTGCTTACTTTCTGAATTGCTCATTGCAACCATTTCACTTTTGCAAGAAACGCAGCAGTTTGGGACTTACAAGTCTATGTGGAGGTATGTGTTACTGGAGGTATGTGTTACTGGAACGATGTGTTACTGGAGGTATGTGTTACTGGAGGGATGTGTTACTCAACTCAACTCACAGCCACACTGTGTAGCAGTGTGGCTGTGTTGCTGTGTTGCTGTGTAGACGTGTGGCTGTGTTGATGTGTGGCTGTCTGGTTTAGAGGTCGACCGATTAATCGGAATGGCCGATTAATTAGGGCCGATTTCAAGTTTTCATAACAATCGGAAATCGGTAATTTTGGACGCCGATTTTGCAAAAAAAAAAATGTTTGTTTTTCTTTACACCTTTATTTAACTAGGCAAGTCAGTTAAGAAACACATTCTTATTTTCAATGACGGCCTAGGAACGGTGGGTTAACTGCCTTGTTCAGGGGCAGAACGACAGATTTTTACCTTGTCAGCTCAGGGATTCAATCTTGCAACCTTACGGTTAACTAGTCCAATGCTCTACCACCTGCCTCACGAGGAGCCTGCCTGTTACGCAAAAGCAGTAAGAAGCCAAGGTAAGTTGCTAGCTAGCATTAAACTTATCTTATAAAAAACAATCAATCAATCATAATCACTAGTTAACTACACATGGTTGATGATATTACTAGTTTATCTAGCGTGTCCTGCGTTGCATATAATCAATGCAGTGCGCATTCGCGAAAAAGGACTGTCGTTGCTCCAACGTGTACCTAACCATAAACATCAATGCCTTTCTTAAAATCAATACACAGAAGTATATATTTTTAAACCTACATATTTAGCTAAAGGAAATCCAGGTTAGCAGGCGATATTAACCAGGTGAAATTGTGTCACTTCTCTTGCGTTCATTGCACGCAGAGTCAGGGTATATGCAACAGTTTGGGCCGCCTGGCTCATTGCGAACTGATTTGCCAGAATTTTACGTAATTATGATTTAACATTGAAGGTTGTGCAATGTAACAGGAATATTTAGACTGATGGATGCCACCCGTTAGATAAAATACAGAACGGTTCCGTATTTCACTGAAAGAATAAATGTTTTGTTTTCAAGATTATAGTTTCCGGATTCGACCATATTAATGACCTAAGGCTCGTATTTCTGTGTGTTATTATGTTATAATTAAGTCTATGATTTGATAGAGCAGTCTGACTGAGCGATGGTGGGCACCAGCAGGCTCGTAAGCATTCATTCAAACAGCCCTTTCGTGCGTTATGCCAGCAGCTCTGCTGTTTATGACTTCAAGCCTATCAACTCCCGAGATTAGGCTGGTGTAACCGATGTGAATTGGCTAGCTAGTTAGCGGGGTGCGCGCTAATAGCGTTTCAAACGTCACTCTCTCTGATACTTGGAGTGGTTGTTCCCCTTGCTCTGCATGGGTAACGCTGCTTCGAGGGTGACTGTTGTCGATGTGTTCCTGGTTCGATCCCAGGTAGGAGCAAGGAGAGGGATGGAAGCTATACTGTTACACTGGCAATACTAAAGTGCCTATAAGAACATCCAATAGTCAAAGGTTAATGAAATACAAATGGTATAGAGAGAAATAGTCCTATAATTCCTATAATAATTACAACCTAAAACTTCTTTCCTGGGAATATTGAAGACTCATGTTAAAAGGAACCACCAGCTTTCATATGTTCTCATGTTCTGAGCAAGGAACTTAAACGTTAGCTTTCTTACATGGCACATATTGCACTTTTACTTTCTTCTCCAACACTTTGTTTTTGCATTATTTAAACCAAATTGAACATGTTTCATTATTTATTTGAGGCTAAATTGATTTTATTGATGTATTATATTAAGTTAAAATAAGTGTTTATTCAGGATTGCTGTAATTGTCATTATTACACACACAAAAAAATGGCTGATTAATCGGTATCGGCCTTTTTTGGTCCTCCAATAATCGGTATCGGCGTTGAAAAATCGTAATCGGTCGACCTCTAGTCTGGTTGTGTAGCTGTGTTGCTGTGTATCTGTGCTGCTGTATAACCGTGTGGCTTTGTAGCTGTGTGGCTGAGTGGCTGTGTAGCTGTGTAGCAGTGTGGCTGTGTGGCTGTGTTGCTGTGTGGCTGTGCGGCTGTGTAGCAGTGTGGCTGTGTGGCTGTGTAGCTGTGTGGCTGTGTTGCTGTGCGGCTGTGTGGCAGTGTGGCTGTGTGGCTGTGTTGCTGTGTTGCTGTGCGGCTGTGTGGCTGTGTTGCTGTGCGGCTGTGTAGCTGTGTAGCAGTGTGGCTGTGTAGCTGTGTGGCTGTGTGGCTGTGTTGCTGTGCGGCTGTGCGGCTGTGTAGCTGTGTAGCAGTGTGGCTGTGTAGCTGTGTAGCAGTGTGGCTGTGTAGCTGTGTGGCTGTGCGACTGTGTAGCTGTGTGGCTGTGTTGCTGTGCGGCTGTGTAGCTGTGTGGCTGTGTTGCTGTGTAGCAGTGTGGCTGTGTTGCTGTGCGGCTGTGTAGCTGTGTGGCTGTGTTGCTGTGCGACTGTGTAGCTGTGTGGCTGTGTTGCTGTGCGGCTGTGTAGCAGTGTGGCTGTGTGGCTGTGCGACTGTGTAGCTGTGTGGCTGTGTTGCTGTGCGGCTGTGTAGCCGTGTGGCTGTGTGCTTGAGGAGCATGGCTGGATCCTCTGTCTCCAAAGCCGTCTGAAGCACACAGCAACTCTTCGTGGTCTGAGTAGAGCGCGGAATGGCCAGATGGTGGTACAATCTGACTGCTGGTGCTTTTCTCCCAGCCCAGACTGCTGGTCATGGGAGACGGTGGGCTACACCATTGGTCTCTCAGAGGGGACTGGTTGAAGATTGTGTTGTCCACAAAGAATGGTCTGCCGCCTGGCTGGTCTAATGCCTGGCTACCACCGTCACACAGCCACCAAATCTCTGCAGGGCTGTAGACTCACTGAGCTTTAGAATGGAGTCAATCTGCCACGTTACACCCCAATTAACAATTCACTTACTTCTGAATTCATGGGGGATTTCAAACCGCTGTATCTCTTCTGTGGTGAATTCCACGTTGGAAATTGTTGCCCATCTTAAAGAACATGCTCCAACCAGCAGATCATTAACTTTGAAAACCTTAAGAGGACATATGGTTATAGAAATACTTCGGGAAAGGAGCGATACCTCACATTTCAATGAACTAAGCAGAAAAGCGTATTTCTTGCACTAGTGAGTGTTCCTTTTAAAAGGATGACTGTTGTAGACTACAGTTAGTACTAACGCTTGGCATTACCTGGGGATTTTGTCATGTTAGAGGTTTTAGAGGTTCTACAAAATGATTTATGAGATGAAGGCGTATGGAAAAAGCATCCGTTTTAGTGTGCAGACCTCAATCCTCTTGATTCTGAGAGATGAGAAAGTGTTACAGTTAGATCAGTCCAATTAGACATCACAGTACTAGACTGTCATACCAGGGCTCAGCGGGGTACTACAGCATGTGTCTTCATGGGACAGTTTTAGAAAGTGGGAACCCCTAAATATTTGATGGCCAGATACTTGGAAAGAGGGCCTAATGGCCCGCAGTCTGCAAACCATGTATACTGTTTTGGATAGAAATAGCATCTTGTTGTTGTCTCATGGTTCTGTAAGTAGATGGATGATCTGTGTGTGGTGTTTAAAGGGCGCCTGTTCCGTTGTAGGGCTGGGGGTGGGTTGTTCACAGGCAGAGGCATACAGTATCATACAGATGTAGGATCTTCATTTGAGACAGTTTGCTACAGCAGGAAAATAATACTGCAGCAACAGGAAATGTGAATTATTATGTGGATTAAAATGAAAGGACATTTTTGTAGGGTTGCTACTGTTTTTTCTTCTTAAGGGAGTCTGAAAGTGGAAATTCCAAACTTCAGAAACCTCTTCATACATCAAATACAGTAGAGTTTTAAACGTTGGACGCGTTTAAAGGAAAGTTATTCTGCAAGAGGGTGATCAAATTAAGATCCTACATCTGTAGGTCTGGCCTTGTGCTCTCATCAGTGGCACCCCGACAGTCCTTTTGTCTCTAGGGATCCTGTTTGAATTCAGGAAGGCGAGCCCTGGTATCCTTTACTCATATCCTGGGCAGTAAAAAATAGGCACCGAAGCTGCTGTCCAGTCCCTGTGATTTATGTTGGTCTTATCCCAGAGCCTGATTTACATGTTTGTTCTGCCCGGTAACTCGTGGCAGAGGTTCAACTTAATACTTACAATGGAACTATCTTTGTGTCCTTGACAGCAAGTGAAATAAGTTGAAGACAAACTCTGTCCCAGAAGTCACTGTGAAGGTACGGTGAATGACTGGTTTAGCTCTTACGGAGGAAAGAATGACTGGTTTAGCTCTTACTGAGGAAAGAATGACTGGTTTAGCTCTTACTGAGGAAAGAATGGCTGGTTTAGCTCTTACTGAGGAAAGAATGACTGGTTTAGCTCTTACTGAGGAAAGAATGACTGGTTTAGCTCTTACTGAGGAAAGAATGACTGGTTTAGCTCTTACTGAGGAAAGAATGGCTGGTTTAGCTCTTACTGAGGAAAGAATGGCTGGTTTAGCTCTTACTGAGGAAAGAATGGCTGGTTTAGCTCTTACTGAGAAAATAATGACTGGTTTAGCTCTTACTGAGGAAAGAATGACTGGTTTAGCTCTTACTGAGGAAAGAATGACTGGTTTAGCTCTTACTGAGGAAAGAATGGCTGGTTTAGCTCTTACTGAGGAAAGAATGACTGGTTTAGCTCTTACTGAGGAAAGAATGGCTGGTTTAGCTCTTACTGAGGAAAGAATGGCTGGTTTAGCTCTTACTGAGGAAAGAATGACTGGTTTAGCTCTTACTGAGGAAAGAATGGCTGGTTTAGCTCTTACTGAGGAAAGAATGACTGGTTTAGCTCTTACGGAGGAAAGAATGGCTGGTTTAGCTCTTACTGAGGAAAGAATGACTGGTTTAGCTCTTACTGAGGAAAGAATGGCTGGTTTAGCTCTTACTGAGGAAAGAATGGCTGGTTTAGCTCTTACTGAGGAAAGAATGGCTGGTTTAGCTCTTACTGAGAAAATAATGACTGGTTTAGCTCTTACTGAGGAAAGAATGGCTGGTTTAGCTCTTACTGTGGAAAGAATGACTGGTTTAGCTCTTACTGAGGAAAGAATGGCTGGTTTAGCTCTTACGGAGGAAAGAATGGCTGGTTTAGCTCTTACTGAGGAAAGAATGACTGGTTTAGCTCTTACTGAGGAAAGAATGGCTGGTTTAGCTCTTACTGAGGAAAGAATGACTGATTTAGCTCTTACTGAGGAAAGAATGACTGGTTTAGCTCTTACTGAGGAAAGAATGGCTGGTTTAGCTCTTACTGCGGAAAGAATGACTGGTTTAGCTCTTACTGAGGAAAGAATGGCTGGTTTAGCTCTTACTGAGTAAAGAATGACTGGTTTAGCTCTTACTGAGGAAAGAATAACTGGTTTAGCTCTTACTGAGGAAAGAATGGCTGGTTTAGCTCTTACTGAGTAAAGAATGACTGGTTTAGCTCTTACTGAGTAAAGAATGACTGGTTTAGCTCTTACTGAGGAAAGAATGGCTGGTTTAGCTCTTACTGAGGAAAGAATGGCTGGTTTAGCTCTTACTGAGGAAAGAATGACTGGTTTTGCAAACATTTAATTTCACAGTCATAATTTTACATGTTCATTCTTAGCCTATTTTTGTTAATCGTGATTCTTGTTCAAACCGTTATGGCCATCTAAGGCCGGCTATACACACATTATATCAAGCCAGGCAGCATCTAATCTCTTTCATAATGGGAGTCTTGGGAAACAGAAAAGAGTAAAAGAGAAAAGACAGCAGCAGTAGTACACTGTCCTGTGACAGTATGCATGTTGAGATCATCAGCTCCGCTGCATGACACAGAAACCTCCCTTCCTAAAATCTGTAGAAGTTAAAGTCAGAGTGAGGCGAGCACAGCTTTCGGTCCACAGATCAAATGATGCCCCTGCCCTTCTCTGTCCCTCTCTTTAAAAGTCTCAAAGAGAAAAAGCTATGTGGGCTAACATTTGTTGTTCCTCACTCTCTCTGGTTTAATGCGACTGCTACATGCCTCTCCCTCCACCCAGAGCAAGACAAGGCAATAATGTTTCTCATTCCAGATGCCTGATGTACTGATGGGAGGGGGATGGGGGGATTTACAGGACTTACTGAACACAATAGGACAATGGAACAGAGAAGGGTAATGGGTTGGCCTCTCGGTACAGGTTTTTTCAAGTCTTACTACTTCTGCATTTCTGTTCTACCTGATAATTAATTGCACCCACCCGGTTTCCAGGGTCTAAACCAGTCCCTGATTACAGGGGAATAATGAAAAAAAGCAGTGGAAGCAGGGGCACTAAAACCTTGTTCACACAGCAGGCTTTAAAGGAAGACCATTGTTATCTTTAGTCCATTGTTTTCATAGTCCCTAACTGTTAAGAAAGTTACATATCTATACTGTTAATGTGCCAATGTGAGCTAGGCTTAACAAGAACCACAGGAGAAGTAGTAATCCTATATTAACCATGTGTGTATTCACTATATTATGTAGACGTTGATGAGGATATGGATTTAGCTGTTTGGATGCAGGCACAGGGTGACATTTTTGGTCACCATAGTGTGTGTGTGTGTGTTTTTGTGTGTGCGTCTGTGTGTATGCCTGCATGTGTGAATGTGTGCGTTTGTGTCAGAGAGAGAGTGTGTGTGTGTGTGTGTGTGTGTGTTTTTGTGTGTGTGTCTGTGTGTATGCCTGCATGTGTGAATGTGTGCGTTTGTGTCAGAGAGAGAGAGTGTGTGTGTCTGTGTGTATGCCTGCATGTGTGAATGTGTGCGTTTGTGTCAGAGAGAGAGTGTGTGTGTGTGTGTTTGTGTCAGAGAGAGAGTGTGTGTGTTCTAGGTTTTGAACTCACATTCAGAAGGTTATTTTAGTTAAACTTTTTTTGTGCAATGGTAAAGGCTTGTTTTTCACCACCGCTCAATGTCTGAGAATGGATTATTTGGAGAGAGACAAATGTAGTGGGTTTTTAAAAAAGAACTGTCAGTGGAAAGCTTTTAACAAAGAATTGCCTTCGGTAGCAGAAAATAAATAAGCATAAAGAAAGCCATTTCTACAGATAGAGAATGTTTTTGGAGAGATATTTGTTCCTGTTTGTGACAACCCACAAATAGTGATTTCTCAGATTCCTCTATTGTTTGTGGAAACAGCTGAAATTAGTTTCTTCCTCCTCCTCTTCCTTCTCCAGCTGTGGGTAACGCTTTCACACAGTGCAGTGAGGGAGAAAACTGTTGAATTATATTTCTCTGTCAGCGAGATCTCTAATTCACATGGCTGAATGGAAATAATATTTTACAATGACTACACTTTATATTTCTAGACCAATAACATGTTTGAGAGATATCTGTATTCATCAGCATGGTATTACCAGCCTTGATCTTTAACACTGGGACCCCTCAGGGGTGCATGCTTTGTCCCCTCCTGTACTCCCTGTTCACCCATGACTGCGTGGCCAAGCACAACTCTAATACCATCATGAAGTTTGCTGACGACACAACAGTGGTAGGCCTGATCACCGATAATCATGAGACAGCTTATAGGGAGGAGGTCAGAGACCTGGCAGTGTGTTGCCAGGACAACAACCTCTCAATGTGAGCAAGACAAAGGAGCTGATCGTGGACTATAGGAAAAGGAGGGCCGTCCTGGCCCCCATTCTCATCGACGGGACTGAAATGGAGCGGCTCGAGAGTTTCAAGATCCTTGGTGTCCACATCACCAACAAACTATCATGGTCCAAACACACCAAGACAGCTGTGAAGAGGGCACGACAACACCTATTCTCCCTCAGGAGACTGAAAATATTTGGCATGGATCCCCAAATCCTCAAAAAGTTGTACAGCTGCACCATCGAGGGCATCCTGACCGGTTGCATTACTGCCTGGTATGGCAACTGCTCGGCATCTGACCGGAAGGCACTACAGAGGGTAGTGCGTACGGCCCAGTACATCATTGGGGCCAAGCTTCCTGACATCCAGGACCTCTATACCAGGCAGTGTCAGAGGAAGGCCCCAAAAAATTGTCAGAGACTCCAGTCACCCAAGTCATAGACTCTTCTCTCTGCTACAGCATGGCAAGCGGTACCGGAGCGCCAAGTCTATGACCAAAAGACTCCCCCATAATGGCCATAACAGCTTCTACCCCCAAGCCATGAGACTGCTGAACAACTAAACTAATCAAATGGCCACCCGGCCCCCTTTGTTTTTACACTGCTGCTACTCGCTGTTTATTATCTATGCATTGTCACTTTACAAATGACCTCGATTAACCTATACCCCCGCACATTGACTCGGTACAGCTACCCCCTGTATACACTCGTTACTGTTATGGACATTTCTTGTGTTACCTATTGATTGATTAGATTTTTGTAACTTTAGTTTAGTTAGTAAATATTTTATAAACTCCATTTCTAGCTGACTCTGTAAATACTAGCTGACACTGTATATAGCTGACCCTGTATATAGCTGACCCTGTAAATACTGTAGCTGACTCTGTATATATCTGACCCTGTATATAGCTGACCCTATATGTAGCTGACCCTCTATATATTTCCCTGTTTATAGCTGTCCCTGTCTTTTGCTCACTATATATAGCTGCCCCTGTATATACTGTAGTTGACCCTGTATATATCTGACCCTATATATAGCTGACCCTCTATATAGCTGACCCTGTATAAATCTGCCCCTGTATATAGCTGACCCTGTATATAGCTGACGCTGTATATAGCTGACGCTGTATATAGCTGACCCTGTATATAGCTGACCCTGTACATAGCTGACCCTATATAAATCTGACCCTGTATATAGCTGACCCTGTATAAATCTGACCCTGTATATAGCTGACCCTGTATAAACCTGACCCTGTATAAATCTGACCCTGTATAAATCTGACCCTGTATATAGCTGACCCTGTATAAATCTGACCCTGTATATAGGTGACCCTGTATAAACCTGACCCTGTATAAATCTGACCCTGTATATAGCTGACCCTGTAGATAGCTGACCCTGTATATAGCTGACCCTGTATATAGCTGACGCTGTATATAGCTGACCCTGTATATAGCTGACACTGTATATAGCTGACACTGTATATAGCTGACCCTGTATATAGCTGACCCTGTATATAGCTGAACCTGAATATAGCTGACCCTGTAAATACTGTTGCTGAAGCTGTATATATCTCTCTGTACATAACTCTCTGTATATAGCTAACACTGTACATAGCTGACCCTGTATATAGCTGACCCAGTATATTGCGCCCTGTATATAGCTGACCCTGTATATAGCTGACCCTGTAAATATCTCCCTGTATATAGCTGACCCTGTATATAGCTATCTGTATATAGCTGACCCTGTATATAGCTGACCCTGTATATAGCTGACTCTGTATATAGTTGACCCTGTATATAGCTGACCCTGTAAATATCTCCCAGTATATAGCTGACCCTGTATATATCTCCCTGTATATAGCTGACCCTGTATATAGCTGACCCTGTATATAGCTGACTCTGTATATAGCTGACCCTGTAAATATCTCCCTGTATATAGCTGACCCTGTATATAGCTGACCCTGTATATAGCTGACCCTGTAAATAGCTGACCCTGTATATAGCTGACCCTGTATATATCTCCCTGTATATAGCTGACCCTGTATATAGCTGACCCTGTATATAGCTGACCCTGTATATATCTCCCTGTATATAGCTGACCCTGTATATAGCTGACCCTGTATATAGCTGACCCTGTATATAGCTGACCCTGTATATATCTCCCTGTATATAGTTGACCCTGTATATAGCTGACCCTGTATATATCTCCCTGTATATAGCTGACCCTGTATATAGCTGACCCTGTATAAACCTGACCCTGTATAAATCTGACCCTGTATATAGCTGACCCTGTAGATAGCTGACCCTGTATATAGCTGACCCTGTATATAGCTGACGCTGTATATAGCTGACCCTGTATATAGCTGACACTGTATATAGCTGACCCTGTATATAGCTGACCCTGTATATAGCTGAACCTGAATATAGCTGACCCTGTAAATACTGTTGCTGAAGCTGTATATATCTCTCTGTACATAACTCTCTGTATATAGCTAACACTGTACATAGCTGACCCTGTATATAGCTGACCCAGTATATTGCGCCCTGTATATAGCTGACCCTGTATATAGCTGACCCTGTAAATATCTCCCTGTATATAGCTGACCCTGTATATAGCTATCTGTATATAGCTGACCCTGTATATAGCTGACCCTGTATATAGCTGACTCTGTATATAGCTGACCCTGTATATAGCTGACCCTGTAAATATCTCCCAGTATATAGCTGACCCTGTGTATATCTCCCTGTATATAGCTGACCCTGTATATAGCTGACCCTGTATATAGCTGACTCTGTATATAGCTGACCCTGTAAATATCTCCCTGTATATAGCTGACCCTGTATATAGCTGACCCTGTATATAGCTGACCCTGTAAATAGCTGACCATGTATATAGCTGACCCTGTATATATCTCCCTGTATATAGCTGACCCTGTAGATAGCTGACCCTGTATATAGCTGACTCTGTATATAGCTGACCCTGTATATATCTCCCTGTATATAGCTGACCCTGTATATAGCTGACCCTGTATATAGCTGACCCTGTATATAGCTGACCCTGTATATAGCTGACCCTGTATATATCTCCCTGTATATAGTTGACCCTGTATATAGCTGACCCTGTATATATCTCCCTGTATATAGCTGACCCTGTATATAGCTGACGCTGTATATAGCTGACCATGTATATATCTTCCTGTAGATAGCTGACCCTGTATATAGCTGACCCTGTAAATAGCTGACCCTGTATATAGCTGACCCTGTATATAGCTGACCCTGTATATAGCTAACCCTGTATATAGCTGACCCTGTATATAGCTGACCCTGTATAAAGCTGACCCTGTATATACTGTAGCTTCATTCTTGTGTATTTGTAATTCTCTTCTCTTATTGTCATTGTTTGTTATTTTATTGTTATATTCTGTATCGTTGGGAATGCTTGTAAGTAAGCATTTCACAGTAAGGTCTCCCTCCACCTGTTGTGTTCGGCGCATGTGACAAATACAATTTGATTTGATTTGACAACCCAACACTAGTTTAAATTGCATCTCACAGAGGGGGGCTGGAGAGGATACAGGTGTAGCTCGTCTGAAAACTGCTGTTCATCAACTTTTCTTTTTAAATTTCTAGTGATGTTGGTAATAGTAAGACCCTTTAAGCAGCTTCAGATATTGCCCTTTATCCATGTCAGCTGTGCTTCCTTCACTCTTTCACAAAGACATAAATCAAATGCCCACAGAAGCATTACAGCTGTATGTTTCCAGTCTGTGAACTTTGAAAATGGGGTGTATGGCATAGATCAATAGTTTCTATATTTTGTTATAGTTACTGGTTGTGTTGTGTCTGAAGGATAAATGAATGAACATATCGATCTGTCTTGGAAATGGAAAGAAATGACAAGTCTGATATCACCCAATATGTTTTGATGGAGGGAGTGAGCAGAGATGTCGGCCCAGTCATAAGACCTGTTATCCAAACTCCATTCTTCTTTGTGTTCCAGCTGCCACCCGAAGTGTGAAAGATGAAGCCCTCAGCCCTCATGTTCCTCCTTATCAGCTCTGCCGCCTGCATCAATCTCAAATACATCTCCAAGAGAAACTCGGGTAAGTCCTCAAGTCTCCCTTTTAATCATGGCCAATCTATAGGTGACCAATACTTTGATTCATTTGACTTTTGTTTTATCACGTTCCTCTTGTTGAAAGGAAATTAATTTCCCCATATCTATTCACTTACGCAACCTTGTGTTTGCACAACAAATGTGGAGGTCTTGATTTGCGAGTGCTATTGTTCAGTTTATTATTCTGTGTGGTGGTGTGTTGTCAGATGGTGTCTACTCTGTGTGCTCTGTGCTACATGTGTTGAATGTGTTTGTTGCAACCAGATATCCAGATATCCAGTTTGAGCTGTATATTTATCTTTCCGTCTGGCTTTTGGTGCTAGTGATGCCTTGTTTGGTCCTTCATTTCTCCACAGAGGGAGTAAAGTTCAAATAAAAGCTCATTCCTTTCTATAGGGCTATCTAATCCAGTTCAGTCCCTGCTTTGGAGACTCATCAATGTGTTTTATCCCCCACTCACATTGTGTGTCTGTTTGCGTGTGGGTGAGGGTGTGTGGTGAGCAATTATGTTATCAGTGCCAAACGGGCTTTTATGTGGGCGGCAATAACATAGAGGCAATCTTGTCTGTCAGTTTCTCACCCAGTGTGAGATTGAAATGTTTGGCATTTTCTCTCCTTGCAGTACCAGATGATCAGACAGAGACTGCATGTTATTTTGTTTCCCGTTAATATTTGATGTAACACCTCCCTGTGTGAGAGGAATTGCAAAAACAGAGTGTTAATTGTCAGAAGACAGAGACAGCTTTGATTCAATTAATGTTTTCTTTTCTTTTGAAGATGCTTTAACTTTGAGGAAATGTGCTCTGTGGAAACGATGACGCTGAAATTGCTTTTTGTTAAAATCAGTCAAGCAATTTAAATTATGTTAGTAGAATTATGAACTAAAGACACTGAACAAAGAATCCAGGAATACATTAAATAAAGGAACCCCACAGGCCACACAATTTTCCACTCTGGAGAAGAAAAAGCAAGCCGTGGCTTATCAGATATTATCTGATCAACCGCAATCCAGATAAAGTCAGTCTTATCAAAATATAAGAGGAAGAATCTAATTGTTTTTCCTGGCCATTCCTGTTAGGATCTCACCTCCCCTGTCACCCCAGGAAGTTGTGTCCGGGGAGAATGTGTGCTCCTGATAATGCTTGTTAATTCGCTGAATTTCCATTGAGGGAAGGTTAAGGGTAAGCAGGCAACGAATGGCGCGGAATCTTTCTGATCTTGAAACGACAGGACACTTGAATCCCTCGGTTAATGCTTTAAAGTGCCCGGAGCATCCTGAGTGGTTCTTTTTTTTAAAGGTACTTGAAGCGTGGGACATACGGTTAAATAAGTCATTTCTCCAAGATTCTCTAAGACAATACCACTGCGACATGTCATGTGATTCATCTAAATGCAGCCATTACTTCCACCCCTTTGATTAAGAGCTGAATTGTGCATTGAGCTCTATAATGCTGAACCTGTCTGAGGGGAAATATCTGTGGTTTCACACACTGGAGATTATTGCCAAGTTATTCATTTTTCAGGTTTTCATATGAAATGATGAGGTTTTAAAATCATTGTTATATTCTTGATTCGACACATGAGTAGGGGAGCCATCTTAGTTAGTTTAACGTCTGTAGAGAAAGAAATACAAACAAAACTAGTGGTAATCTCAAATAAGGGCTCTTAGCCCAACATTAAACATCATTCTCCCATTCATATTTAATGAACAGAAACTCAGTTAGCAACTTAAAAGATGCAGCTCATGTGACTTGGTAATAAAGGCATGTGTTATGATTAGCTAGCTGCTGCTAATGGGTGCAAACAAAGGATGTAGCAGCAGTTGTGCAAGCCTCAGAGACTAGGAGTCAAGTAAATTGATTTAGCAAAACAATTAGCGCTAATATGTCCGTGGAAAGCCTGAAAGACCCATGACAAACACAAGTTAAGGTTTGGTTAAATAATTCTAACACGGCCAAGTTAAGTACGTCATGATGGTCTCCTGTTTATGTTCTGCATAGTCCTCAGAGTGCTCTTCTAAAGAACTTTGAAGCTTCATACTGTCTGGATGTGTCCAAAATGGCACCCTGTTCCCTTTATAGTTCACTACTTTTGGCCCCCATAGGGATAGGGATAGGATGCAATTTGTGACACATCCTCTGTCTGTGCGTTTGTCTGAGGAGCCATACAGACACATCTCCAGGAATGTGCTCTAACATGGACTTTTACCGTCTCAACGAAGGGAAATACTAAGAATCTAAGGACATCCTTCTAGTGGTCCTTCTCCTGTAACCTCAGCCTCCTGCAGCAGTCTCCTCCACTCTGTCAGATGGCAACCTTCACTGCCAAATAACCAGTCTCCTCCTTTGAATTATTTTCATTAAAATCTTAACATTGAGAGAAAAGATACAATGGGAATGTAAAGGTTACTGATTTCACAACCAGTACACAATAGTTTAGCATATGAAAGGCCTCAGCTCCAACGTGTGTCACTCATTTCTGCCTACGCCTAAGCTCTCCACTTTAATATAGCAGGTTCTGCTTCTGAAAGCTGTCACATGATATGAAATGGAACTCAAACAATAACGTTCTTCCTGTCTTTTAAAAAGCTGGGAATAGTCTTTAGTAATCTGCTTCAGACTGCTACTGGCTGTTTGTGCCAGCCAATATTCAAATCAGATAAAAGACAGAAATTAAATAAAAAAGATCTTCAAAGACTCTTTTCACTGCTGACTTTGTCAGAGTGCTTCTGTGCTTTCATTCCAGCAAGCCTTTCACGTTGGCTTCTCCCTGAAGAGAAACCCTGTCAACATACTCTCTGTGTCAATCCCACAACCAGCTAAACCGCCGGGTGTTTCTGTGTCAAAGTATAGGCATACAGTACATGCATTTTTAAAGACACTCACAAATGAATAGTATATGTATACCACTAGAAATAATGCACACAAAGATATGATATGAATGGTTTCTTAAATCTGATGTCCTGATGTTATGTTGGGGGTAGTAGAGGACTGGAGTTGGGAACCACTGGACTAAACCATTAGACCAGTATGGGGGTAGTAGAGGACTGGAGTTGGGAACCACTGGACTAAACCATTAAACCACTATGGGGGTAGTAGAGGACTGGAGTTGGGAACCACTGGACTAAACCATTAGACCAGTATGGGGGTAGTAGAGGACTGGAGTTGGGAACCACTGGACTAAACCATTAGACCAGTATGGGGGTACTGGGGGCCTGGAGTTGGCAACCACTGGACTAAACCATTAGACCAGTATGTTATCCTTTGCATACAGATGATAATCATGATGATATGAAGCAGTTATGTCATTAATTATTCATTGGTTTCCTGATATTTAATTGCCATGGCAGTATGGTTAACATTTAGAACTTTTAAATGTTCTTAAGTGTTTAAAAGAAACTAAATTCCGCCACGCAGGTAAATTTACTGTATTTCCAGTGGGAACTACCAGTGGGAACTCATGTCATACTTATTACAGGATTTAATTTAATGTATTATAGATGGAATGTGATGGACTATTGCTGCCTCAGGGAATTGGTCTATTTAATAGGCAGCAAGCTATTCAGTCAGTCATCAAGGAAGCACAAACTGTTGAGCAAAGATCTCTTGACTCACAAACGAATCTGAACACCACTCTCTTTCTGCCGCACTGGGCTCTCCCAGGAAAACACCTCAAAACATTCAGTCAAACACTGTCTCCACCGTCCACGACTCTGATATCCGCTGTTTGTTTCAAACTGAAATATTGATAGCTTGACACCATTTGACTTGCAGGCTGCGCACTTGACAATGTGATGAGCTTTGCTAATAGACACTTCCTTGTTATGTCTGCTCACTTTGTTGACATTCCTATGTGGCCAACGTGTAGATTGAGTGATAATGTAAAGGTGGTAGCGTGCGAGTGTGTGAACGTAAGAACAATTTAACGTTATGTTAATGTGTTTGGACAGGATGGGGTTGTTATGTGTGGATGTCAGGATGGGGTTGTTATGTGTGGATGTCAGGATGTCAGGATGGGGATGTTATGTGTGGATGTCAGGATGGGGTTGTTATGTGTGGATGTCAGGATGTCAGGATGGGGATGTTATGTGTGGATGTCAGGATGGGGTTGTTATGTGTGGATGTCAGGATGGGGATGTTATGTGTGGATGTCAGGATGGGGATGTTATGTGTGGATGTCAGGATGGGGTTGTTATGTGTGGATGTCAGGATGGGGTTGTTATGTGTGGATGTCAGGATGGGGATGTTATGTGTGGATGTCAGGATGGGGATGTTATGTGTGGATGTCAGGATGGGGTTGTTATGTGTGGATGTCAGGATGGGGTTGTTATGTGTGGATGTCAGGATGGGGATGTTATGTGTGGATGTCAGGATGGAGTTGTTATGTGTGGATGTCAGGATGGGGATGTTATGTGTGGATGTCAGGATGGGGTTGTTATGTGTGGATGTCAGGATGGGGATGTTATGTGTGGATGTCAGGATGTCAGGATGGAGTTGTTATGTGTGGATGTCAGGATGGGGATGTTATGTGTGGATGTCAGGATGGGGATGTTATGTGTGGATGTCAGGATGGGGATGTTATGTGTGGATGTCAGGATGTCAGGATGGAGTTGTTATGTGTGGATGTCAGGATGGGGATGTTATGTGTGGATGTCAGGATGGGGATGTTATGTGTGGATGTCAGGATGGGGATGTTATGTGTGGATGTCAGGATGGGGATGTTATGTGTGGATGTCAGGATGGGGATGTTATGTGTGGATGTCAGGATGGAGTTGTTATGTGTGGATGTCAGGATGGAGTTGTTATGTGTGGATGTCAGGATGGGGATGTTATGTGTGGATGTCAGGATGGGGATGTTATGTGTGGATGTCAGGATGGGGATGTTATGTGTGGATGTCAGGATGGGGATGTTATGTGTGGATGTCAGGATGGGGTTGTTATGTGTGGATGTCAGGATGGGGATGTTATGTGTGGATGTCAGGATGGGGATGTTATGTGTGGATGTCAGGATGGGGTTGTTATGTGTGGATGTCAGGATGGGGATGTTATGTGTGGATGTCAGGATGGGGATGTTATGTGTGGATGTCAGGATGGGGATGTTATGTGTGGATGTCAGGATGGGGTTGTTATGTGTGGATGTCAGGATGGGGTTGTTATGTGTGGATGTCAGGATGTCAGGATGGGGATGTTATGTGTGGATGTCAGGATGGGGTTGTTATGTGTGGATGTCAGGATGGGGATGTTATGTGTGGATGTCAGGATGGGGATGTTATGTGTGGATGTCAGGATGGGGATGTTATGTGTGGATGTCAGGATGGGGTTGTTATGTGTGGATGTCAGGATGGGGTTGTTATGTGTGGATGTCAGGATGGGGATGTTATGTGTGGATGTCAGGATGGGGATGCTATGTGTGGATGTCAGGATGGGGATGTTATGTGTGGATGTCAGGATGGGGTTGTTATGTGTGGATGTCAGGATGGGGTTGTTATGTGTGGATGTCAGGATGGGGTTGTTATGTGTGGATGTCAGGATGGGGATGCTATGTGTGGATGTTAGGATGGGGGTGTTATGTGTGGATGTCAGGATGGGGTTGTTATGTGTGGATGTCAGGATGTCAGGATGGGGATGTTATGTGTGGATGTCAGGATGGGGTTGTTATGTGTGGATGTCAGGATGTCAGGATGGGGATGTTATGTGTGGATGTCAGGATGGGGTTGTTATGTGTGGATGTCAGGATGGGGATGTTATGTGTGGATGTCAGGATGGGGATGTTATGTGTGGATGTCAGGATGGGGTTGTTATGTGTGGATGTCAGGATGGGGTTGTTATGTGTGGATGTCAGGATGGGGATGTTATGTGTGGATGTCAGGATGGGGATGTTATGTGTGGATGTCAGGATGGGGTTGTTATGTGTGGATGTCAGGATGGGGTTGTTATGTGTGGATGTCAGGATGGGGTTGTTATGTGTGGATGTCAGGATGGGGATGCTATGTGTGGATGTTAGGATGGGGGTGTTATGTGTGGATGTCAGGATGGGGTTGTTATGTGTGGATGTCAGGATGGGGATGCTATGTGTGGATGTCAGGATGGGGTTGTTATGTGTGGATGTCAGGATGGGGATGCTATGTGTGGATGTCAGGATGGGGTTGTTATGTGTGGATGTCAGGATGGGGATGCTATGTGTGGATGTCAGGATGGGGATGTTATGTGTGGATGTCAGGATGGGGTTGTTATGTGTGGATGTCAGGATGGAGTTGTTATGTGTGGATGTCAGGATGGGGATGTTATGTGTGGATGTCAGGATGGGGTTGTTATGTGTGGATGTCAGGATGGGGTTGTTATGTGTGGATGTCAGGATGGGGATGTTATGTGTGGATGTCAGGATGGAGTTGTTATGTGTGGATGTCAGGATGGGGATGTTATGTGTGGATGTCAGGATGGGGTTGTTATGTGTGGATGTCAGGATGGGGATGTTATGTGTGGATGTCAGGATGTCAGGATGGAGTTGTTATGTGTGGATGTCAGGATGGGGATGTTATGTGTGGATGTCAGGATGGGGATGTTATGTGTGGATGTCAGGATGGGGATGTTATGTGTGGATGTCAGGATGTCAGGATGGAGTTGTTATGTGTGGATGTCAGGATGGGGATGTTATGTGTGGATGTCAGGATGGGGATGTTATGTGTGGATGTCAGGATGGGGATGTTATGTGTGGATGTCAGGATGGGGATGTTATGTGTGGATGTCAGGATGGGGATGTTATGTGTGGATGTCAGGATGGAGTTGTTATGTGTGGATGTCAGGATGGAGTTGTTATGTGTGGATGTCAGGATGGGGATGTTATGTGTGGATGTCAGGATGGGGATGTTATGTGTGGATGTCAGGATGGGGATGTTATGTGTGGATGTCAGGATGGGGATGTTATGTGTGGATGTCAGGATGGGGATGTTATGTGTGGATGTCAGGATGGGGATGTTATGTGTGGATGTCAGGATGGGGATGTTATGTGTGGATGTCAGGATGGGGATGTTATGTGTGGATGTCAGGATGGGGTTGTTATGTGTGGATGTCAGGATGGGGATGTTATGTGTGGATGTCAGGATGGGGATGTTATGTGTGGATGTCAGGATGGGGATGTTATGTGTGGATGTCAGGATGGGGATGTTATGTGTGGATGTCAGGATGGGGTTGTTATGTGTGGATGTCAGGATGGGGTTGTTATGTGTGGATGTCAGGATGGGGATGTTATGTGTGGATGTCAGGATGGGGATGTTATGTGTGGATGTCAGGATGGGGATGTTATGTGTGGATGTCAGGATGGGGTTGTTATGTGTGGATGTCAGGATGGGGATGTTATGTGTGGATGTCAGGATGTCAGGATGGGGATGTTATGTGTGGATGTCAGGATGGGGATGTTATGTGTGGATGTCAGGATGGGGATGTTATGTGTGGATGTCAGGATGGGGATGTTATGTGTGGATGTCAGGATGTCAGGATGGAGTTGTTATGTGTGGATGTCAGGATGGGGATGTTATGTGTGGATGTCAGGATGGGGATGTTATGTGTGGATGTCAGGATGGGGTTGTTATGTGTGGATGTCAGGATGGGGTTGTTATGTGTGGATGTCAGGATGGGGATGTTATGTGTGGATGTCAGGATGGAGTTGTTATGTGTGGATGTCAGGATGGGGATGTTATGTGTGGATGTCAGGATGGGGTTGTTATGTGTGGATGTCAGGATGGGGATGTTATGTGTGGATGTCAGGATGTCAGGATGGAGTTGTTATGTGTGGATGTCAGGATGGGGATGTTATGTGTGGATGTCAGGATGGGGATGTTATGTGTGGATGTCAGGATGGGGATGTTATGTGTGGATGTCAGGATGTCAGGATGGAGTTGTTATGTGTGGATGTCAGGATGGGGATGTTATGTGTGGATGTCAGGATGGGGATGTTATGTGTGGATGTCAGGATGGGGATGTTATGTGTGGATGTCAGGATGGGGATGTTATGTGTGGATGTCAGGATGGGGATGTTATGTGTGGATGTCAGGATGGAGTTGTTATGTGTGGATGTCAGGATGGAGTTGTTATGTGTGGATGTCAGGATGGGGATGTTATGTGTGGATGTCAGGATGGGGATGTTATGTGTGGATGTCAGGATGGGGATGTTATGTGTGGATGTCAGGATGGGGATGTTATGTGTGGATGTCAGGATGGGGATGTTATGTGTGGATGTCAGGATGGGGATGTTATGTGTGGATGTCAGGATGGGGATGTTATGTGTGGATGTCAGGATGGGGTTGTTATGTGTGGATGTCAGGATGGGGATGTTATGTGTGGATGTCAGGATGGGGATGTTATGTGTGGATGTCAGGATGGGGATGTTATGTGTGGATGTCAGGATGGGGTTGTTATGTGTGGATGTCAGGATGGGGTTGTTATGTGTGGATGTCAGGATGGGGATGTTATGTGTGGATGTCAGGATGGGGATGTTATGTGTGGATGTCAGGATGGGGATGTTATGTGTGGATGTCAGGATGGGGTTGTTATGTGTGGATGTCAGGATGGGGATGTTATGTGTGGATGTCAGGATGTCAGGATGGGGATGTTATGTGTGGATGTCAGGATGGGGATGTTATGTGTGGATGTCAGGATGGGGATGTTATGTGTGGATGTCAGGATGGGGATGTTATGTGTGGATGTCAGGATGTCAGGATGGAGTTGTTATGTGTGGATGTCAGGATGGGGATGTTATGTGTGGATGTCAGGATGGGGATGTTATGTGTGGATGTCAGGATGGGGATGTTATGTGTGGATGTCAGGATGGGGATGTTATGTGTGGATGTCAGGATGGGGATGTTATGTGTGGATGTCAGGATGGAGTTGTTATGTGTGGATGTCAGGATGGAGTTATGTGTGGATGTCAGGATGGGGATGTTATGTGTGGATGTCAGGATGGGGATGTTATGTGTGGATGTCAGGATGGGGATGTTATGTGTGGATGTCAGGATGGGGATGTTATGTGTGGATGTCAGGATGGGGATGTTATGTGTGGATGTCAGGATGGGGATGTTATGTGTGGATGTCAGGATGGGGATGTTATGTGTGGATGTCAGGATGGGGATGTTATGTGTGGATGTCAGGATGGGGATGTTATGTGTGGATGTCAGGATGGGGTTGTTATGTGTGGATGTCAGGATGGGGTTGTTATGTGTGGATGTCAGGATGGGGATGTTATGTGTGGATGTCAGGATGGGGATGTTATGTGTGGATGTCAGGATGGGGATGTTATGTGTGGATGTCAGGATGGGGTTGTTATGTGTGGATGTCAGGATGGGGATGTTATGTGTGGATGTCAGGATGGGGTTGTTATGTGTGGATGTCAGGATGGGGATGTTATGTGTGGATGTCAGGATGGGGATGTTATGTGTGGATGTCAGGATGGGGATGTTATGTGTGGATGTTAGGATGGGGTTGTTATGTGTGGATGTCAGGATGGGGATGTTATGTGTGGATGTCAGGATGGGGATGTTATGTGTGGATGTCAGGATGTCAGGATGGGGATGTTATGTGTGGATGTCAGGATGGGGATGTTATGTGTGGATGTCAGGATGGGGATGTTATGTGTGGATGTCAGGATGGGGTTGTTATGTGTGGATGTCAGGATGTCAGGATGGGGATGTTATGTGTGGATGTCAGGATGGGGATGTTATGTGTGGATGTCAGGATGGGGGTGTTATGTGTGGATGTCAGGATGGGGTTGTTATGTGTGGATGTCAGGATGGGGTTGTTATGTGTGGATGTCAGGATGTCAGGATGGGGATGTTATGTGTGGATGTCAGGATGGGGATGTTATGTGTGGATGTCAGGATGGGGATGTTATGTGTGGATGTCAGGATGGGGTTGTTATGTGTGGATGTCAGGATGTCAGGATGGGGATGTTATGTGTGGATGTCAGGATGTCAGGATGGGGATGTTATGTGTGGATGTCAGGATGGGGATGTTATGTGTGGATGTCAGGATGGGGTTGTTATGTGTGGATGTCAGGATGTCAGGATGGGGATGTTATGTGTGGATGTCAGGATGGGGATGTTATGTGTGGATGTCAGGATGGGGATGTTATGTGTGGATGTCAGGATGTCAGGATGGGGATGTTATGTGTGGATGTCAGGATGGGGATGTTATGTGTGGATGTCAGGATGGGGTTGTTATGTGTGGATGTCAGGATGGGGATGTTATGTGTGGATGTCAGGATGGAGTTGTTATGTGTGGATGTCAGGATGGGGATGTTATGTGTGGATGTCAGGATGGGGTTGTTATGTGTGGATGTCAGGATGGGGATGTTATGTGTGGATGTCAGGATGGGGATGTTGTGTGTGGATGTCAGGATGTCAGGATGGGGATGTTATGTGTGGATGTCAGGATGGGGATGTTATGTGTGGATGTCAGGATGGAGTTGTTATGTGTGGATGCCAGGATGGGGATGTTATGTGTGGATGTCAGGATGGGGTTGTTATGTGTGGATGTCAGGATGGAGTTGTTATGTGTGGATGTCAGGATGGGGATGTTATGTGTGGATGTCAGGATGGAGTTGTTATGTGTGGATGTCAGGATGGGGATGTTATGTGTGGATGTGAGGATGGGGATGTTATGTGTGGATGTCAGGATGGGGATGTTATGTGTGGATGTCAGGATGGGGATGTTATGTGTGGATGTCAGGATGGGGTTGTTATGTGTGGATGTCAGGATGGGGATGTTATGTGTGGATGTCAGGATGGGGTTGTTATGTGTGGATGTCAGGATGGGGATGTTATGTGTGGATGTCAGGATGTCAGGATGGGGATGTTATGTGTGGATGTCAGGATGGGGATGTTATGTGTGGATGTCAGGATGGGGTTGTTATGTGTGGATGTCAGGATGGGGTTGTTATGTGTGGATGTCAGGATGGGGATGTTATGTGTGGATGTCAGGATGGGGCTGTTATGTTTGGATGTCAGGATGGGGCTGTTATGTGTGGATGTCAGGATGGGGATGTTATGTGTGGATGTCAGGATGGGGATGTTATGTGTGGATGTCAGGATGGGGATGTTATGTGTGGATGTCAGGATGGGGTTGTTATGTGTGGATGTCAGGATGGGGATGTTATGTGTGGATGTCAGGATGGGGCTGTTATGTGTGGATGTCAGGATGGGGCTGTTATGTGTGGATGTCAGGATGGGGATGTTATGTGTGGATGTCAGGATGGGGTTGTTATGTGTGGATGTCAGGATGGGGATGTTATGTGTGGATGTGAGGATGGGGATGTTATGTGTGGATGTCAGGATGGGGATGTTATGTGTGGATGTCAGGATGGGGATGTTATGTGTGGATGTCAGGATGGGGTTGTTATGTGTGGATGTCGATTAATTACTGTCCTAATATTCTTCTTCAAGAGCCAGGCTCTGCTTCACTGTGTACTGTGTGACAGTTGGTTCTATGAGGAACCCCCAGATTTTGACATCATTCATTTAATCATGTAATTAATAAAGAAGAGAAGCCATAACCTATCCCTTATGGAAGACAGTTATCACATTAATAGTTTAATATCCTGCAATCTTGGTGAATCAACCCTTCTCTTTTTTCTCTGTCATGTTGGTTGCGTTTAAAAGTAAAGTCCATCTCCCCACCCTCGTCCCATCTCACCTGTAACAACTGCAGCCCATCAAGTGCTGCTGTAAATCTACATATTGCACTGGGACCAAGTTTTTCTCTATCTGTCAAAGTGAGGCAGTTAAGATTATGGTTCACTAAGAAAACACCTTTTCAGTGCACAGCTATCCCCATGGCAACGTGCCACAAAGTGGCAATGCCAACACAATTTTGACTCAAGAAGCCCTGCCACCCTCAACCCACTTGCCCATTCTCCTCTCCAACTCTGTCACTCCCATGGTCAAGTATTTCACTGAACACGCACTACTTAATACTTTTTCATTCACTCTGCCATGTTGGCTCAACAGTGTGATAAATTACTCTGCCATGTTGGCCCAATAATGTCATATATTACTCTGTCATGTTGGCCCAACAGTGTAATATATTACTCTTCCACGTTGGCCCAATAATGTCATATATTACTCTGTCATGTTGGCCCAACAGTGTAATATATTACTCTTCCACGTTGGGCCAATGATGTAATATATTACTCCGCCACGTTGGCCCAACAATGTAATATATTAGATTGGAATTAACTGTCTATTTTCAGCATGTGATAAGTATTCATGTGGAGATGGCTAATTCATTACCTGATTACAGCAGCAGTTTGTAAATAAGCTTAGAAACAAATTAGCACTGAACGCCTCACCCATACAATAGTAAACGCTGCCCATATGATTAATTTTCTAGCGCTTTAGGAGCGGAAGAGTGAAAAAAAGAAATCAACATGTTTGGAATCTGTGATCTCCCTGTAATGCAGTCAGACCTTTGAACATCATAGTGAGCAGTGGCCCGTTTCCAACAATTACACTGAAAAAGGCTTTCCTGTCAAAAAGGGGCCCTTGAGAACAGTGCTATGAATAAATATAAACGCACAGGCCGGCAGTTTTGTGGCGGGGGAAAGCGATTGAGACATCAGGAATCATTTCAACTAGTCCAGAATACAAGGACAAGGCGTGAAGAGTGATAACCATGCATTTAACTGCCACTCATGTAGTTTACCAAGGTTCAATCAGTAAGGCTGGTCTGAATGCTTGTTTAAAGTGGAACTGACAGCATTTTAAATACTTTGCAGATATGAAACAAACAGACAATCATAATACCAGTTAAAAATATCAAATTCCCAGTTCATGCTACAAAACCAACTTCCTAAGAGGTTTTAAAAATAGGTTCTATTTGACTCAAAATGTCATGATGGACAGTAAGGCATTGATGGTAGAATAGATGAATGCAGTTCAATGCATGATTAATATAATTCACCAGTATATTTATTGGTAGTCCAAAAAATATAGCTATCACGTTGTAAATCACAGCTGGCCTGGTACATTGTTTGCTGCCCCAAATTATTTGGGATGCACTGTTTCAGTTTCAACGATTCAATATATGACCCGTTTCAAGAAGCTAGGCATATGTCGCACAATACTACTTCACAGGAGTGGCATTTGATCGTCTTTTTTTGGCAGAAATGCCTTCTGGACCATGTGAACTTTACCAGAGATGATAATGTGAAGAACAACATGACCTGCACCAAAGTCAGATTAGGATATAGGCCAAGGACTAGATAAAGTATATTTTTACCTGGAGCCTTTTTACCTTTTCTTATTGTAGGCTTCTACCACTTTTAGTGTTGAAATCTTTGGTTGTTTTTTTATTTATTTTATTTAACTAGGCAAGTCAGTTAAGAACAAATTCTTATTTACAATGATGGCCTACCCCAGCCAAACCCAGACAACCCTGAACCAACACTGAGCATCACCCTATGGGACTCCCAATCATGGCCGGATGTGACTCAGTGATGCCTCTTGCACTGAGATGCAGTGCCTTAGACAGCTGCTCCACTCGGGCGTTTACTTAACTACTCACTCTGTTTAGCACTTGGCCTCACATGTGAGTCCTTAAAAAGATGGGTGGGGCTAAGGCTTAAGAGGGTGTGAACAATGCTGAATGGATGTAGACAAAGAAGAGCTCTCCAGTAGGTGTACCAAAACATTCAAGGAACATTTTCTCAAATATGGGGTTTAATAAAGTTTATCAACTTTCAAAGCAGAATTACTTTCCCATTGTTCCTCAACTTTAGTGTGTGATATACCATTGTCTAGCTGATATACCATTGTCGAGTCTCTACTTTTATCCAATGTAAAAAAACTCAATAAAAAATGTTGCTACATGGGACCGAATCCATGTGGGTGGTCACATATATTGGACAAAAACGAACGAATGTAACTAAGGCTGGGAATGTCAATACAATCAGACTAGCAAGGGCAATGATCAAAAGTCAGTCATAACGTAGCTAATAGGCATCTGTATCTATGTATATAGCTATTTATTTAGCGAGCTAAAAACACAGAGCCTAACGTTAGCTACCTAGCTGCTGGGAGGATGTCATGACATTGGAGGAGTGGGTGAGTGACCGACTTTTTCCACTCATATCGTTTTTTGGTATCTACAGCTAGCTAGAGATGCAGGTGTCATTTGGTTAGCTAGCAAAAAATGAGAATTGCTTAGCTAGCTAGCTATGCTGAACTTGAACGACTGTGATGCAGTTAGCATATGTCTGGCGTTCGTAAATTCTCTCTTGCTATCTACTCTGATTTTAGAGCACTCTTGTCTGAGTGTGCCAGAATGCAGAATAACTGATGAATTTACAAACGTGCAACACCCGCTGAACATGACGATTGTCAGTAAACGGAGGCAAAAAAGTAAGTCACGAATGCTCTAGATAACGTATAAACATTCTAACCAGCTCTACTAGGGCCAGTAAAATGGTCAGAGTGATGTGTTCTCTCGTTTGTACTACCTGCCATCACATCATCTGGCTCTGAGGATCTTCCCTCGGAGACAAGGCCATTCCCCAAACTATTAGATCAAATGTCATATTACATTCCGTATTTGTTGTTCATTTAGTTAAGCTTGTACTAGATTGAAATGTTGTTGTGCAGTACTAAACATTCTATTTTTGCCCTGCACTGTTGGAGCTTAAGAATTTAAGTTTAAGAATTTCACTGTACCCCGCAATTACATCTGCGACTAATAAAGTTGTCTAATCTAATCTACAATACATTGACTGACAACTCAGGTACTTGGGGGACATTTTATGATGCTATAAAGCTAAGTGGCGTAATGCAAAACAGGAGGAAATAAAACAATTTGCCCATTTATTTGATCTACTGAAAATCTCAGGAACATTTGCATACGCTTTCATTCTCCTCAGGAATACAAGATTAGAATGCCGTTTACAGTTCAAGGTAAGAGTTAAACTGTCCTAATTTGCACATGCTCTATTTCCTAGGATCTAAAATCCCCAAATAACCAGAGAAAGAGTTGGATATAGAATGCAGCAGCCTGCCTGTGCAGCCCCACTGTCAACCACCATGTAATTAAGTTATGCATTTGTCACTGTAGGTCCTTAGCCTTGTAATTTTTCCAAGCCTGAGTGTGCGTACAGATAGATTATACAATTCCAGCGGTGCCATCAACACATACAGAATCCTCTCTTGCCAAACTTCCTATCCTTCTATCTATGTCAACGAGTAATTATGGCAGTCAAATAAAGCCTTCCCTGGTGACCAGACATCTATTGTCAGCGTCTGGAACAGACATGTACATTATTCCCTCCCTACACATAATGAGGAAGTCAGTGAGCCTTTATAAAGGTGGCTTAGTGATCTTTCTCCATCTGAGATGTGTGTGTGTGTGTGTGTGTGTGTGTGTGTGTGTGTGTGTGTGTGTGTGTGTGTGTGTGTGTGTGTGTGTGTGTGTGTGTGTGTGTGTGTGTGTGTGTGTGTGTGTGTGTGTCGAGCTGTTTATCTCTATTTCAATAGTAATTACATTGGGCTCACTTCAAGTCAAGGACAGACTGGAAAACAGAGCTTGAGAATATCTTATTGAGAGAGAGACAGAGAGACAGAAAGAGGAAGCAAGAAAGAGAGATGGGCTAATTTTAAGAATAGAAAATGATCTGGTATGTTGATACCAGGGGAGGGTGATACATTGGAAAGTCTGTCTCTGGTCTTCTGAACATATAGGGAGGAGGTTGATACTTTTGAACTTGCTCCAGAGCTGATGACCTCGGGAGGGCTTTCCTGTGGAATTATAAGTGCTTTGTGGCAGGCCATTCCTGTGGAATTATAAGTGCTTTGTGGCAGGCCATTCCTGTGGAATTATAAGTGCTATGTGGCAGGCCATTCCAGGGGGAGTTTGAGAGAAGAGCATAAAGGGGTAACCCCTCAAAGTCAGTGTCATGGCTCCTAATGCCAGCACCCATCTGACAACAGGATGGTTAGTTTCAAGGGCATTAAGTTACTCAGCGGAAAAGAGTAGCCCATAGCATTGTATTGGCACCATCATTAAATGAGGATGATCTATTTATCCTTTTAGAGAACGGCTAATGAAATAGTTCCTCAAATTACAAGGCTAGCAGTACAATGAGTATGGTTTACTACTGTATTTAGTGATCTATAATTATAGTTATTTTTCATGGGACAATTAATTCACAGCCAAACATAAATATGATTTATTGTAAATATATGTCTCAAAATACATACCACTTTTTTTGAAGTAAGAAGGCCATTTCAGAGTAGCTGGAAATAATAACCTTGGTATTAATTTATTGCTAAAAACCGGCGCTTGTACCTACACATGTTGAGTGGGTCTGGGGCAGTTTTCAGTCTTGATATACCATTTTTTCATCTACATTTAGAGAAACAAGAAGAGTGGGATGCAGGTGTGTGTTGAATGGTCTGGAGAAAGGACTCAGATGTGAAACGTCTACATTTAGAGAAACAAGAAGAGTGGGATGCAGGTGTGTGTTGAATGGTCTGGAGAAAGGACTCAGATGTGAAACGTCTACATTTAGAGAAACAAGAAGAGTGGGATGCATGTGTGTGTTGAATGGTCTGGAGAAAGGACTCAGATGTGAAACGTCTACATTAAACAATCTCAACCTTTTACTCTTTCCCTTTTTCCTACAGTGTGTCTCCCTATTGATGTAGTTTACTGTGTTGCACTGATTCTCATTATCTGACATACTCTACATTTGGTAAATGTCCTTATTTCAGCATAATTGCAGTGTGATTGAGGATTGCTCTTCTTACGAGCTGAAAACAATGCCAGCTAATTGAATTACAGATATCCCCTGAGATTGTTGCTGCTGTGAGAACACAAAAAAGTATGAATTTCTAAAGTATTGCTGTAATACTAAATTAAAATGAAGATGTGAAAGACTTACTGCCATTTTGTTAAAACAAAGTAGCCAATTATATGCTGCTTACTTCTGTGGATTCATTTTGGTCATTGTTGGTTCTTCTCATGAGCTGCTTTTGGTGTGCTTCCCAGAGGAGTAACCACTCACAAATGTCTGTTCTCCCTCTCTTGTCTCAAGCAATTGGATATGACAACTCATAAACCAAATAACATTTGTTTCATGACAGGGACCTATTGAAACAGATCTGTGATGGCAATTCTTGATTTGGAGATTCAAGCCCTGGCAGACACTGACAGCAGTCTCAGTTTCATGCATCTCTGTCAATGCCAGGCGGCTGTGAATCCTGACGGGTGCCTCTCTACTGCAAACAGCCTGAACCCTGAGATGGCCTTCTAGTTATCTGTTAAACCTGTTTAACCCCACATGATAGAGCAGCTGTTTGCTTCCTGGCTGTGTTTGAGTATACATCTGAAGTGAAGCTCAGAGGATGCTCTGATTGCAGATGACATGGAAGGAAAAGACATGTTCAATTCATCACTGACCAGTGCACAAACACACACTTACACCAGCAGGGATGGTCTGGAAAAGCAGATCTTCTAAGATTTGTGCAAAACATACTGGAAACCTTGTTTTAAAATCATTTGTGTTCCTGAAAGTATACAGAGAAGGTAAATGTTACCAAGAGAGAGTAACTGTTACAACGTGGTTCACAGTATGTAGGAGGATCACCTGAACAGTAACATGAAAGGCATCTTTCAGTGACAGATTTTTTGAACATGCATCTCCTAAAGTATGCACATTAACTCATTTGTTCATATTTAAGATACTTCATGACCACACCCCCTGTGGTTCCCAGCCACTCCTCCCCAGTGAAATTGGACATCTGTAACTCCCGTCAGTGGAACCAATGAGCTGTGGTTTCCAGCTGATTGTCCCTGTGCATTATGTAGGCTTTACACACAGCCCTCAGGAATCACACATCACGCGTATGTGCTCACCTTTGCATCACAGCCCTCAGGAATCACACATCACACGTATGTGCTCACCTTTGCATCCCAGCCCTCAGGAATCACACATCACGCGTATGTGCTCACCTTTGCATCACAGCCCTCAGGAATCACACATCACACGTATGTGCTCACCTTTACATCACAGCCCTCAGGAATCACACATCACGCGTATGTGCTCACCTTTGCATCACAGCCCTCAGGAATCACACATCATGCGTATGTGCTCACCTTTACACACAGCCCTCAGGAATCACACATCACGCGTATGTGCTCACCTTTACACACAGCCCTCAGGAATCACACATCATGCGTATGTACTCACTGTTGCATCACAGCCCTCAGGAATCACACATCACGCGTATGTACTCACTGTTGCATCACAGCCGGCAAAGAGTCTTTAAAAATGCATTTGGTAAATAGGTTACATACTACTATATCCATTTGGTAAATAGGTTATATACTACTATACCCATTCCATGTAGCTTATGGTTGTTTTTTCAATGTTTTTTCATATACTATATAATTAACACTATCTCCTCCCCATTGTTTTACCAAATAATGGACTGGATACAATTGACTTGCCTTTATTGTTCCCATACTGTAGAAACCACATGGTGCCTGCAACAACTGATTACATTCTTTTAGTGAATCATTCGCCCTAGTCAGAGGCTCAGGCAAGGAGGAACAATAATGGTTTGAAAGGACACTTTATAAGAGATCGCCAATTTAGTATTATTTTGCAAATATAAAAGTATTGTTGTAAGTATTACACTCAATGCAGCATTTGGGGAGCAAACGGGAATGTAGAAATAGCAGAGAACTATGTACCGGCAGTCAGTAGTTAGTTAAGGAAGCGCTACAGGCAGATTCACTTTCATCTGATTTTCTTCAGAAAGTGTTTAACCAGAAGGAAATAATTAGTCTTCCAGCTGAACTCACAGCAAGATAATTCAGGTTTTGTTTTGCAGTGTTTTCCCCCCCTCTTTCTTGATGGAATGTAAGAGGGGACATATTATATGCCAGACAGAAAGCACTCTCTAAGGGAATTGGACATCACATGCCAGAAGATGCTTTCTTGATGGGAGCATTGATAGACAGGTTTTAGTGAGGACTCCTAAATCCCCCAGCGGTTTTCTGATTCATTCTAATGAACAAAAGTAGTGTATTCAAAGCCGCAAGTAAATCCAATAGGACACACTGAGGGGATGTGTGTCCAGTGATGGAAATGTGGTGCATTTATACAAATCCATTTTAGAGGATGGATGGGTTTCATGGATCGGCCATGGCATTGTACTACTCAGCAGCACATCACATTGCCATAATATAATGGCAGGCTCAATATCTCATGTGTAATTGCTAATTAATCCTTCAGGTGCATTTGAGCCCATTCAGAGAGTCGGCCAGGCTGTCTATGGGGGGCTATTGCTCCTGCCATCCCTTTTCAGCGAAGAAGGCATTTTCTAGGCAGGAAACATCAGCTCTGTCAGGCAGCTATACTGGCAGAAGACAGATAGCGTCCGCATGACAGGTTTCCCACAGGTCATAGCCATATGCTAGGCGCTGATTGTGTGACATGGGAACATAATGGAATAGAAATGTAGAGTCTTGAATGTTTTCTTGTTCAGTGCTTCTCAATAGCTGGGGTTTGAGACCTCGCAGGGGCCCATTTGGGGTCTTTGCTCGGTGAATAACCAAGCCATAATACAAAGATAGAGAGTCACTCTGTTTATTGTGACTCTTTCCTCATAGCACATTGGATATTGCCTGTGGAATAGCTTAAGGGATTTGGCCAAGGGGACCCATACCAGATCTGATTAGGAATGGCATTATTCTCACAGAAAAGCTCTGTTTCCTCTCAGTGTTTATGTCAGACTGTATAAGGGCTATTGACATGTGGTTTGGAGCATGATGTAGTTGGTGATATGATACTTAATGATGCTTCATTGACTAAAAACTGGTATTGGGACCAAGAAATTGGTATTTTTCCATCTGGGGGGGGGGGGGGGATTATAACAATGTCAAACGTTGACTATGTTGAGTATGACAACATGTTTGGACCATTTATAGAGCTGCAGGGGAATCCACTGACTACATATTATCCAGCTGAGCCTTCCCACTGGGCAGGCTCTTCCCACTGGGCAGGCTCACAATGAAATTACGTTGAATCAACGTGGAATAGATGTTGAATTGACATCTGTCCTAGGGTTGGGTGTCACGTTGGTTTAAAGGGATTGGGAGACAGGCGCAGGAATGTGGAATAGGGTTTTTTATTGACCCAAATTACAGCGTGCCATGTAAAGGCACGGGGACGAAGACCAAACAAACACGTACACAAAACACAGGGTTGAAACCCAAACAAAAGAGTGAGGAGTAACTCCAATAAATAGACCGGGGCGAGACCCGTAACATACACACACAATGATTCCACATGGGACGAGACCTGTAATCATCTGCGCAAAAGAAGCGTCACGAAAGCCAAAACAACACAGCACAGGTACTCACACGACCAACGGACAGTGGAACAATAATCGACAGCCCAATGGTGAACCAAAGGGCACATTTATACAATTACAATCAGGGAAATGGGGACCAGGTGTGCATAATGACACAGTTCCGGAGGGATCCGTGACATTGGGAGGTATCCAGAATTTCTTACCGTCATACCATTTCTGTACCATACCGGCTGTACGAATGTGCACACAAGGGACGCTATTTCAACAACAACAAAAATATACAGTTGAAGTCGGAAGTTTACATACACCGTAGCCAAATACATATAAACTCAGTTTTTCACAATTCCTGACATTTAATCCTAGTAAAAATTCCCTCTTTTAGGTCAGTTAGGATCACCACTTTATTTTAAGAATGTGAAATGTTATAATAATAATATTAATAATAATAATAAAAGAGAGAATGATTTATTTCACCTTTTATTTCTTTCATCACATTCCCAGTGGGTCAGAAGTTTACATACACTCAATTAGTATTTGATATAATTTCCTTTAAATTGTTTAACTTGTGTAAAACGTTTCGGGTAGCCTTCCACAAGTTTCCCACAATAAGTTGTGTAAATGTTGTCCCATTCCTCCAGACAGAGCTGGTGTAACTAAGTCAGGTTTGTAGGCATCTTTGCTCGCACACACTTTTTCAGTTCTGCCCACACATTTTCTATGGGATTGAGGTCAGGGCTTTGTGATGGCCACTCCAATACCTTGACTTTGTTGTCCTTTGTTGCCATTTTGCCACAACTTTGGAAGTTTGCTTCGGGTCATTGTCCATTTGGAAGACCCATTTGCGACCAAGCTTTAACTTCCTGACTGATGTCTTGAGATGTTGCTTCAATATATCCACATCATTTTCTTGCCTCATGATGCCATCTATTTTGTGAAGTGCACCAGACCCTCCTGCAGCAAGCACCACCACAACATGATGCTGCCACCCCCGTGCTTCACGGTTGGGATGGTGTTCTTCGGCTTGCAAGCCTCCCCCTTTTCCTCCAAACATAACGATGGTCATTATGGATATTTCTCAAAAAAGTACGATCTTTGTCCCCATGTGCAGTTGCAAACCGTAGTCTGGCTTTTTTATGGCGGTTTTGTAGCAGTGGCTTCTTCCTTGCTGAGCGGCCTTTCAGGTTATGTCGATATAGGACTCGTTTTACTGTGGGTATATATACTTTTGTACCTGTTTCCTCCAGCATCTTCACAAGGTCCTTTGGTGTTGATCTGGGATTGATTTGCACTTTTTGCACCAAAGTACGTTCATCTCTAGGAGACCTTCCTGAGCGGTATGACGGCTGCGTGGTCCCATGGTGTTTATACTTGCGTACTATTGTTTGTGCAGATGAACGTGGTACCTTCAGGTCTTTGGAAATTGCTCCCAAGGATGAACCAGACTTGTGGAGGTTTACAATTTTTTTCTGATGTCTTGGCTGATTTCTTTTGATTTTCCCATGATGTCAAGCAAAGAGGCACTGCGTTTGAAGGTAGGCCTTGAAATACATCCACAGGTACACCTCCAATTGACTCAAATAATGCCAATTAGCCTATCAGAAGCTTCTAAAGCCATGACATAATTTTCTGGAATTTTCCAAGCTGTTTATTTGCACAGTCAACTTAGTGTATGTAAACTACTGACCCACTGGAATTGTGATACAGTGAATTATAAGTGAAATAATCTGTCTGTAAACAATTGTTGGAAAAATTACTTGTGTCATGCACAAAGTACATGTCCTAACCGACTTGCCAAAACTATAGTTTGTTAACAGGAAATTTGTGGAGTGGTTGAAAAACAAATTATAATGACTCCAACCGAAGTATATGTAAACTTCCGACTTCAACTGTATATATCAAATTAAATGTTATTGGTCACATAC